>NW_019154133.1:7765648-7913154 GCF_002288905.1 Enhydra lutris kenyoni | reverse complement strand
ATTTTATTTATTTATTTGACAGACAGAGATCACAAGTAGGCAGAGAGGCAGGCAGAGAGAGAGGCGGAAGCAGGCTCCCTGCCGAGCAGAGAGCCCGATGCGGGGCTTGATCCCAGGTCCCTGGGATCATGACCTGAGCTGAAGGCAGAGGTTTTAACCCACTGAGCCACCCAGGCGCCCCTCTAGTCCCACTTATTGACAAGACTGTCTTTCCCACTGAATTTCAGTGGTGCCCTTGTTTTCCAATCAATTTCTACAAAAAATAATCTTCCTGGGATTTTGATTGGGATTGCAGTTAAGCATGTGTTCCATTTACTTACCCCCATAATCTCAGCAATATGAGACTTCCAATTCTATAACATGGTATATTACTTGATTGATATATATATCTTTAATTTCTCTTCTTGAATATATATATATATATATATATATTTTTTTTTTTTTTAATTTTATTTATTTATTTGACAGACAGAGATCACAAGTAGGCAGAGAGGCAGGCAGAGAGAGAGAGAGGAGGAAGCAGGCTCCCTGCTAAGCAGAGAGCCTGATGCGGGGCTCGATTCCAGGACCCTGGGATCATGACCTGAGCCGAAGGCAGAGGCTTTAACCCACTGAGCCATCCAGGCGCCCCTAACACTTCATTTTTATAATAAATATTTTGCAATACTCCTTACTATTTTGCAATAAAATTTGTTTGTATTTTCAGTTACCAATATATGTGATTAAATAAAAAAGAATCTAATATCTCAACTATAAAGGAGAAATATAGAATAAAATAATGTTTAATAAAATAATATATTTTTAATTTGCAAAAGCCTGGTCATGACTATGATGAAAGACATAAGTAGTCAGAGTCTAGAACTTATATGTAGAAATTCATGAATATGACAATTATAGATAAGATCTATATGGGCATGTTTACTGATAACTCAGATCACATGGGCAACATTACCTTTAAGGACCTGTTATTCAAAATGGTGATTAACTCTTGGTAAAATTTCAAGTAAGACAAAGTACAATCTTCCTTTGATTTACTTGACAGATATACTTCTGGAAATTTCAATGTATATTAAAAATTTGTTCCAAATATTTTCTGTTTATATGTAAAGTGGACCTGTTTTTTTAAAAAAAGATTTTATTTATTTATTTGAAAGAGAGAGAGAGGTCACAAGAGCCCGACGCAGGGCTTGATCCCAGACCCTGAGATCATGATCTGAGCCAAAGGCAGTGAACCCACTGAGCCACCTAGAAGCCCTGGACCTGATTTTTAAGATAAAGTTAATTTAAACAGATTATCCACATAGATATGTGTATATCTATCTGGTGGAACATTTAAAAGTTGTGTGGCACTATCTATTACCTTTATTGGAGGGCACTGGACATCTTAAACTCATACCACCTAAATGATACATTATGTCTCATCATTGTTACAATCTAAAATGTAACCATAGATTTCCAAACTATAAATTGAGAATAATGGTTGAGAACCACTATTTCTGATCCTCTGAGACGCTTATTAGTCTAATGCATGTACTCAAATTGTCTACTGAAGACCCAGAAAGGAAAATCTTCGTTAATTGCAAAAGCTGCTTGGACCCATAAGACTCAACAAACACCTTTATATATAAAAGTGTATGCTGCACAATATGAACATTTTGGATGATTTTTGAATGTATATAGTAGATCCTGTTATAATTTATAAACTAACAAATTTAAAATGATTTTGCTATTTGTGACAAATTTTTTGATTATGTATTTCATTAGCTTAGGAATAATAAAAAATATCTGTAATGTGGGAGACCGAGAATATTTCCTCAAGTAGAAGGAGGTGTGGAAAGCGAAAAATGTAGTTTTGAAGTGCAAGCAATAATTACGGATGAAAAGTTGATTGATTGTCAACAATATATAAAGATAATAATATCAAGGTGAGGGCCAGAATAAAAGGCAAGGAATCATGCTATAATGGCCAAGTTTGTAGCTGATAAATGGAGGCCATGCAATAGCAGCTGACAAGTTAGTTAGGAGGTAGATCAGCAGCCAAAGTGCCCTAAAGGCTGTCAGAAATGCTATTGATTAGCTGATGATCGATTTTATCAATGTTAGTAGGGTGGAGAGGGCAAATTGCTTTCCTCTCTTTTTTAATGTCTCATTGCCCTCACGGCTTATGGATACACTTAAGCTTTTTATAAACTACTTTAAAGAATGCACCAGTTTTAATAACATCAGTATATTTGTTATCAAATACATAAAGCTGTTTAGTTGGCTTTGCATCCAAAATGTGACAAGTTGACTAACTGATGCTTTATTTCCTGATTGGTTTTACTTACTATTAAGCACTTTATAGCAGGTATCTTTCTGTATTTAGATTATTTCAGTTACAAATTACCCTGTCCGGAAAGTGTTATCATGCCCATTTACAAATAAGAAACTGGAGACTCAAGGAACTTGTGTCTTCCTTGGGGTCACACTTAAGAATGCCAAGAATTGCATTGATCTTAACGTAAGATCAGAGTGCTTGATTCAGGGAAGCCTCAAACAGTGAATGAGAAGTTCTGATGTGTCTCACCTCTAAGAGAACTATTACATTAAAGCCTTTCTGACAAGCTGATCAAGTCTGTGAGTAATTCAATTGCTAAGACGTTTGTTTTAAAGTTCCTCTGTTTCTCTCTTCCACCTCTCTGGTATGCCCCAAAAGAAGAAAAAAAGGCATAAAAGATGAACTACGTGCATATTCCACAACAGACATTTTTTAGTGATGATTTTAGATCTAGGCTTTGCAATGAGAGCTAAAATAAATAATAATAAAAATAAAACAATAGAAGTTGTCAGAGTTGATGTCAATTAAATCATGTCAAACTCAATAAATGGAGAATTCCACATCAGTGAATGGTCATTTTTAAAGGTGATGGTCATTTCTGTAAATTGACAGCAGTTGAGTCAGCATGAAAACAAAATGAGGAGGGCTTGCCACGTTTCCTTTGTAGACGTTCTGAATGTTGAATTCTGCTGAAGTAATTTTTTAGACTTTATTTCTGTAGAAAACTGTTGATAAAATTTTCTAGTCTTCTCAGCTTTCTAAATTGACAAATAGAAGCACTTCTACGACCAGAGTCATGCAGAAGAAATATTTATGCTTAGTGCTAGAGTCTTTTAAAGATTTTTGGATGTTTGACTCAGAAAACAAATAGAGTCATGAGAAGTTGGGTCAGAGTTAAGAAAGAAGTAATTTTTTTTTCCCAGAATCTTGTTCCAAAGCAAGTACATTTGGACTTGAGTGTACGTGTCAAGAGTGGTGAGTTTTGGATTACTTCCTAATAGTCCTGAGTTTATGTTATTTTTGTGAATATTAGGCTTAGTCTAATGCCTACATCATGTTCTTTTCATTTCAATTTTAGAGTATTTTTTGTGAATGATTTTGAACTTTGCCTTTCCCTCCAAAAGAACTTTGTCTTAATATATCAACCAGCTCATCTAAATAGAACGTTTCTTAATAACATTTTAAAGTTAGGTTTATTTTTATAATTTAGGGAATCATTAGTTTGGTTGGTATTAAGTAGGAATAGCTGTTGGACAATTTTTGTCAACAGTATGAACAGCATAACAGAACATACATTTCTCCAAGTTTTATTTGGTCATCACTTCCGAGTCAGCATTTTAAAAGCGGGCTTATTATTTATTCTCCTATTCTTCCTCATAATAGTCTCATTTTTATGAATGACATCACCCTATTTCCAGGCAAACTGCAACTCTTCTGTCTAACTTCTCTTTGCCTTTTATTCAATCACTTTCCATGTCCTGGGGTTTTCTACTTTTACAACTCCCCGGATACTCTCCCTCCATTCCTGATTACACCACCTGAATTTAGACCCAAGGATGGCTTCACCAAGCTTGCACATCACCGACAGTTAATTTTCTTATAATGTGACAACTATTTGCTCAAAACACAATCTCTAATAATTTCCCATTGGATATAATTTAAAGGACTTAACCTGATATGTGATTTCTGCTATAAATTATTGTCCAATAAGTTCAGACTTATCACCTCTTCCCTTTAGTTTTCCTTCAAGTTCATTACTTTTTCCTGAAGTGGAGTTCCAGCTGGGATACCCATCAGAAATTGCTGAAGCCAAATTTTGGAGGCAGGGAGTTCCCAGGCAGTCCGGCACTCTCCCGTGAACTCATACTCATCAATGCTAAGATCAGTTCCATCTCAGCATTTTATAAGATCTTCAGATCTTTTTTTCAAAAGAGTTTCCAAGATCAAACCGCATAAAATTTTAACAAGAATCTTACTAGAATTTTTTTTTTTTTTTGGTTGACACAGATGATGTTTTGATTTCATGTCCATGAATGAATCACTTGGCTTTACCCTGCTTGGGATGGGGAAAGTATGATTTTTAGCTGTATTCCCCATCAGGATATGGATAAATATGAAGCTCTGGCTGGGAAAATTTGATATGAGGCTTTGGCTTCTTCAAGCTGCTAGGCAGCATGAGGCACTGATGGCTGTAGCGTGCTCTGTACTCCATTGCTTGTCTCTGTGTGTGTTTTCATCATTCACACAGCGGTGGGTGTATGAATGACTGCCTCAAGGACTTCCGTGAGTGCTTGTATTCTGTTGAGGTGAAAAGTCTTCCTGAAAGAGAAAAATTCTTCCTTCCCATGGCAGAGTAAAATGGAATTAAAGTTAATGTGTATGTGTGTGTGTGTGTGTTCATACCAAAATTTGATCAGAGAAAGCTAATCAAGCTTTCTGTGATTGACTAAATGTATATACATAGCTGTCAGAGTATTATGTTTTCAAGAAGTATTTCAGACTGTGGATATGAAAATAGGTGAGTCTAGAAATGTTGGTTAGTATTTTTTTTTTTTAGCTCCTTAAATTCTATAAAGTTTTAAAAGGTACCCGATAAAGGTTTTCTCATTTATTATTACTCCTTTCTGAAATGTAAGTTGGCTTTCAATTTTTTCTATAGTTTTCCAGAAATTAAATAGTTTAATAACTTAATCATTGCTCTAGCTTGGTATTTATTTCATCCTTCTTCCTTGAGATATGCAAATATACATCTCTTTGCTAATATCTTTTCTCCATTCTCTAGTCTGAAAGCTGATGCAAAGAAGTCATTAAAATTGATAGCAATATCCACCACTTCGGTGAATAAATTACACTTCCATTTCATGGAGGACACATTATCTCCAGCCCTGACCCCTTCTTACTTCTCTGCTTGAAAGGATCCTGATTCATCTGAAACTCTTGTGCAATCTCCGTTTCATTTTCTACCCTTAATTTTCTTATCATATTTTTTACACTTTTAACTTCATTCAGTCACCTCAGTGCTTCTCTGCAGCTCATGTTTTATCCTGTACATTTTCTTCTTTCTTGGCTTTGATTAGTTTTTGAACTCTTGCTCTTTGCCACACTGACTTTTTATTCTAACAAAAATCATATTTATTCCTAGGTGATATGCACAGCCCTTGAACATACTTTAATTCACCCGTTAGCATATTTCATTTACTGTTTCTCAAAGTCCTTTGCCTTTCCCGCTTTCTTTTTCATTTGGTTAGCGTATATGTCTCTACTTAAAATTTACTTTTCTTTCTATTAAAAATCATACTTTTGCCTTTTCTGAATTCCTTTGGTTGTTCTGTTGGCCTAACCCCGAATCCAACTTTATTACTCTGATTTCACTGTTATATACTTTTTTTTAATCTGTAATAATATCTCCTATTACTTAAACTACTTTTGGAATTACAAAGAAAGCACACTTTCTTGGCCTTTGAAAAATGTAAGAAAGTATTGTAAGCAGAAAAGTGGTAAATGCAGGAAACACTGTGTTGGTAGAATCTTTGTTGAAACTTTCAGCTTTGAACTTCATACACAGAAAACCATTAAATGCTGGGATAATAGAACCAGTTTCATTGTATCCACTTTGTTTGGCTATCTCTGTGCTTTATCAGTCCCCATAGAATATAGGACTGGAGGGGGTCTCCAGAGGTCATTTAATCTATTGCTCTATGGCCTAAAGGTTCTAAGGCCTCATAAGCTCTACAAGATACCTTTTCACTTTAGTTCTTACCAGTTTAAATGGTATTTGGAATTCTTGGTAAATATTTGGGAATGTCACAAATGTCATAAGGAAGAAAGAACTTGTATAGACAGAAATTATAGAAATGTCACCTACTATAAATTTTGAACATGAAGTTATTAGAACAATCAAAGCATTTAGCAATTAAAAGTATAGGTCTCTGTCTTACTGGAGAGTTTTGGTACAAACCGAGACAACAGATTTTAGTGGTTTGGCCTCATGTTTCATAAGGATGGATATTCTCAGAACTAGTAAAAATATAGACTTTTATGTCATATGGACAAAAATGAGTCGAATGTATTGAGAATAATGAATCTATTTACATTCTATACTATATACCACAGCCATCCATTTCAGATGTGATGACCTATTCTTTCCATCAGATTAGTATTCTAAGAAACAGGAATGATAGTGGAAGTTCTTGCACAAATGCAAATACAGATTCAACTAAGTAATAATAATTTAAAAATGAGTCATTCTGATACTAACAGTACTTCTGACTCAGTCTCTGATTCATATTATTAAAATGCCATCTGTTTCCAAGACCAACTTTTCAACCGATATTTAGAGAGATAGGGTGCGGGTGGATTGAATAACATCTAATTGTTTTTATGGATGAAATAGTTGCCAAATTCCGATCTCTACATATTCAATAGTTTCAATTTTAGGAAGACTTAGTCATTCTTTAGTGATTCATTGACAAAAGTAACAACAAAAATATAAATTAACACTAGTCCAAACAACAATGACCATCACTTTCAACCAAAATATCAAAATAAGTCTTGTATTACTCACTTTATATACTTAGATAATTTAAACTCTATAGAATTTTTTTTTAAAAAAAGACATTATCACTTCAAGAGTTATTAAGAATTTCAGGAGTGGTGTGGAAATGATTTGGAATGAATGAATGCACATCAATATAAATAATGAACAGATAACTTACTGTAATAGATGTGTTCATTTAGTGGCAACCAAATTATTGAAATTCAAGGGAATACACATAAATATCCAGCAGTTGAGAATGATTAACAAACAACAATGAACAAAAACTGGAGAAACATTAAATCCTCATGTGGAGATAATATTAAAACTTTCTGACATAGAAACAAAATGTAGGCATTTAATATATGTTTGATATCCATGTTAACATCCTTTTGGCTTTATGGGGGCACCTGGGTGGCTCAGTGGGTTAAGCCTCTGCCTTCAGCTCAGGTCATGATCTCAGGGTCCTGGGATCGAGCCCTGCATCGGGCTCTCTGCTCCTCGGGGAGCCTGTTTCCCTTCCTCTCTCTCTGCCTGCCTCTCTGCCTACTTGTGATCTCTGTCTGTCAAATAAATAAATAAAATCTTTAAAAAAAACCCATCCTTTTGGCTTTATGAAAGCTTCTGATATAGATATTGAAGATACTATTTTAACATGAGCATGTTTGTAAAAAAATATTTCATTTATCAAAGCAGAGTTTTGAATTAAAGGATAATCCAACCTATGAAGAAAATAGGTGACAAATTCCAAGAAAATTTAGAATAGTACCTATGTTACACTAAATAAAAACAACCATGATCAAACAGAAAAAAAATGCTTCCCAGCATTAATATTTATAGGTATTAAAGTTAACAATAGGAAAAATTGATATCTGTCATGGTAACCGACATACGCCAACTTCGGTGTTAAGCTTTGTGTTATAAACACATAGTTTTTGGATCACCCAAAATAATTCCATTTATTTTACTTTATTAACAATAGCTTAGATAAGGCCCTGTCACTTATTCATTTTACAACTGGGGGGAATCTTTCTTAAATTCTTGGATTCATTGTTTACCTGTATAGTCAGATAATGATGTTTACATTGAAGGACTGTCATGAAAATTAAATGGATTAATGCTTAATATAAATTATGTAGAACAGTAGGTGGCATTTATTAGATGAACAATAAATTATAGCTCTTCACCACATTGTCATTATCATTTATGCCCTAAACAACTGTCATTGTTTCCTTGCTAGGCAATGTTCTTGAATCTTCTCAATACCATCCTACATGCAATTTTCAAATTAATATTTCCCAAGCAACATATCAGTTGCATCGTGTCCCTGGTCCAAATCGTCTTCACATTAAATTAAATTTTAACAACTTCACCTGACCCTCATATTTCCCTATGTTGTTATACTGCTCCACTTTTCTAGAGTAATGTTTCCACATATTCCATAAGCAGCAACCAAACTGCACTCTTATTCTAGCACATATTTGGTCCTTTATCATCTGTATGCTGTGCTCACACTATCCACTCTAGTGTTCCAGGTGGCATCATGGAATATGTGCTGGCATTTGCCTTTTTTGATTCTCAAATTAATGTCCTGCCCTTTCCCTCTTCTGCACTGCATTATAGGGAACTACATTTCCCAGATAGCCTGAACAGCTAATTTCTGAGTCAAACTAACCAATGAGAGACACTGTAGGAAAACTGGAAGGTGAAAGGAGGGGAAAAGTAAGAGCATTTCTCTCTCTCTTTTTCTTCTTTTTGTCTCTATAGCAAATCCAGCATTTGCTTCACGTTCCCTGATTCAGAAAGAAAATATTTTGCTCTATGCTTTTAGATTCTTCTGGAGATTCTAACAAATTTTGGTTACATATAAGAAGACCTCAACCTGTATTGTAGATTCTTGGAGTAGGGGTAACCCAATTTCCCCCAAGGCTTTTCCATCTGTGCAATAAATGTAGTTAGTCTCTGGTTAAGCTATCTGTTTCCCTCCAACCTTCCCTCTAACCTGGAGTTAGCATTCAGAGATTGGTGTTCTCAGAAATAGCTGCTTTGAGTTATTAGTTTTGCGCCTGGGCACTTCCATCACCTGAGTATCCATTTTCCTGTTTGAGTTCTCTTAGGTTGAAGAACTTAAAGTAGTTTCTTTTTCCTGACAGGACCATGACTGCTACAAAGTTCCATAGATTTGGATTTAAATATTGTCTTTGTGATGCTAGGGAAGCTAATTTTCTGAGCCTCAGTTTTTTCAAAGACAACCTAATAGTGTTTTGTGGGGATTAAATAAAAACGTGTGTGAAAACAGATAGGTAATATTAGTTATACTTGGGTTTTCACCACTCATTTCTTTATGTTCTGAATGCTTCAAGCACATAAGTGCTGAAATTAGTTAATTTTTGAATGTCAGGGAATAAAGAAAAATCTCTGACAATGTTTATCCTTCAGAAGCATCTTATTATTCATACCATTTATGCTCTAAAATTGTGTCTTATTATTAATTAGAATCTTAAGGTGTTTTAGTAGTAAGCATTATTAGGTATATTTAATGGATCCTCAATAACCATTGTATAATAAATGTCATTTTCTAGGTAAATATACAAGGTCCTCTTCCAAGAAAATATTATGTGGCTCAGGGGATGTGTGCCAGGTGAATATGGAAGAACTGAGGGCAAAACAATTCCATAAGTCCCGAGGGAGACAAATAACAGGAGGAGTGGGGGATTTGTTGGATAAACATTAAGGTCAGGGGATTAGAATAAGGCATCAGAAGGAACTTTCCAATTACTAAGGATTTTCTGTTTCTGCCCTCAGTCTGAACAAAGAACTTAAACAATCTGGGACAATTTCCCACCAATGGACCCCACCATGTTAGAGATCAGAGACATTCTCTCTTCTCCTATAGTGGGGCCCTACTATGCCTTGTCTCATTATTATTTTAGGGATACCTCTTTAGACCCCAAACTTTTTTTCTAATGTTTTTTCCAGAACCATGACTACTGTGGTCTAGTGTTGCTTGTGGCCAGTCATTTACAGTTGGTCCAGGGAAGAGTACTTACCAACACATCCTTTGTCTCTTGCATTTCAGTGTAACAAATCTGTGAGCTCTGACTGTATGAAGTGCCCAATTCCAGTATGATGTCTGCCAAAGAGGACAAAGGCTAAATGTATTTCCCCCAAATAAATAAACTTCTGCTTTAAGAATCTGGAATCTAGATAATTTCAGCTAAACATTTCACTTGCTGGGTTTATATAAATATAAACTCTTTGTAAAACTAGGACACTTGGACTCTACCATAAACCATTTCATGTATCTGGGATACATGAATTTTGGTTAGATATAAGAAGACCTCAACCTGCATTGGAGATTGTTGGAGTGGGGGTAACCCAATTTCCTCCAAGGCTTTTCCATCTGTGGATTAAATGTAGTGGTCAAAATAGGATGAGAATGGAAATAAGCAAAAGTTCTTTTAATTTGTTGTGACTTGTCGGCTATATACCTCAAGAGAAATTTTGTTTCCTGTGAGCCAAGGACTCATTGGCTCTATTACTGCAAACTTTTAGGCACCTAACCCACAGAACATTCTGGAACATTGAACAAAAATATATAAAATACTTGATTGAAGCAATACAAGTTGTTTGGTGAGATGATCTGAAATAATGTCTACCAAACATAATCTTGCCTATCTTAATATAGAGGCAGCTAGGCAATTTAAAACGTACTCATTGCTCCTTGAAAATACATAAGATTTGGTGTTTTTTCCCTAACTAGTTAGCTGTTACCACTGTGGTGGAAGTTAACTCAGATTCTTAATATAGGATTGAACGAGTTTATTTTAAACAACAGAAATCATTTTTCTTCAGTAGCTTTACTCTATTTGTTGTGTTCCTAATGGGGATGATAAAAAATAAAGGTATATTAGCCATGAGGCTCAACACATATAATAAGCTATGTATAATATGACCCAGAATTAAATAAATGTTAAAAGGGAGGTTTTTTTTTTTTTAAGATTTTATTTATTTATTTGACAGAGATCACAAGTAGGCAGAGAGGCAGGCAGAGAGAGAGGAAAGCAGGTTCCCTGCTGAGCAGAAAGCCCAATATGGGGCTTGATCCCAGGACCCTGGGATCATGACCTGAGCCAAAGGCAGAGGCTTTAACCCACTGAGCCACCCAGGCACCCCCTAAAAGGGAGGTTTTATGAGAGGAGAGCAGAGGGACAATTATTTCTGATTAAGGTGTTGGGGAAGATGTAATGGAAGTCATATTTAAGTCAGGGATTAAAACACGGAGAGTGTTTAGCTAGGTTGAGAAAACAATGCAAGCAATGTCACAGAAGCTGGAAAGTGGAGAGGATATTGGGAACACCACTTGGTATTGACTGGAGTTTAAAATTCCAGCCAGAATGAATTGAGAAATAAGCCTAGGAGGATTAATTTGGGACATAAATCACAGGATTTGGATATTGAGACTACAGAGCTTTATTATTATTATTATTTTTTAAAGATTTTATTTATTTACTTGACAGAGAGAGAGAGATCACAAGTAGACAGAGAAGCAGAGAGAGAGGAGGAAACAAGCTCCCCGCTATGCAGAGAGCCCGATGCGGGACTCGATCCCAGGACCCTGAGGTCATGACCTGGGCCGAAGGCAGAGGCTTAACCCAGTGAGCCACCCAGGCGCCCCAGGGCTTTATTATTTGACAAAGAGATATATTTTCAGACATGATGCCCTTCAACCTCTAATTTGGAAAGGTAAATCTTGGAAGGTATATTGTTGGGGGTATTCCTATATTTAGGAATAGACCAGACAAGAGATTCTGAGTGCTTGGACTAAGTTCATTGGCAGTGGGAATGGAAAGTATGAGCAAACAAAACCATAATAGTTGAATAAAAAGACCTAGTAACCAATTAGAGTAGTGAGGATCCCAATTGGACAGAGAAAAAAAAAATTCAAGGTTTCAGAAATTCATAACTGAAAAAATGATTGCAATATGAATAAGCATATAGAACACAATAAAGTAGAATAGATATCCAAGAGAGCAAGTGATTTAAGATATTGAATTGGAAATATATACGGGTACTCCTATATGTAAAGTTTTTGTGAGTCTGTAGCTCAGGAGAGAGGGAGTTGTGGCTGAGTCTTGCAAATACACCAATTCGTACATTTTTGTCCTCAGTCCTTTTTTCTATCTGACAAAAAAAGGATTCCCATTCATACCCACAGCAGTGACCTGACCCTTCAGTTTCTCCTGAGACTCAGACTGAAATTTTTAATTACCTGTTTGTTGTTCCCACCCAGACATTTAAAAAAAATATGTCAAACCCAGCGTGTCCAAAACTGATATCATTTCCATTCTCTAGTGAGACCTGCTCTAACTCCTGTAGGAAAGCCCATGCCGTGAATGTCATCCCTTTCAACTCAGGCATCAGCAACTTCAACTACAGCAACACAAAATGAAGCATATACACAAGTTTGTGAGTCACCCTAGACTCTTCTGCATCCTGGTATCACTAGTGTAGGCCCTCATTCCATCCTTTTAGGGTTACTGAAACAAATTTCTACCAGAAGTTCTTGCCTCTAGACTATCTGTCAAATCTATTTCCCATACAACTTTTACCTAATCTACCTGATCATACAATATGATCACTTTACACTTACCACATTGCAATCTACTTAGGTATCTTTTACACTCTCCAGACATTAAATTCTATGGAAGAAATGTCAACTCTGTTGTTTTTTGTGATTACTTTCTGTGGTAGTAATTCTTAAGCATTTTTGAATGAATGCAAATATTCCTATTTAGGAATAGTTAATACAAAATGACAGTGGAGAATGTACAGATTTAGAATAAAGAAAAAGATAAAACTCTGAGGAGAAAAAAGAAATAAAAGAAAATGAAACTGTAGAAAGTGTTAAAAATGTATAATCATATGAAGACCAAAGGAAATTAATATTTAAGGAGAGAAAGTTTTAAGAAGTAAGACTTATTTACTTACTTAGCCTCTGCAAGCAAATTATCATTCTCTGACACTTTGCTTCTTCCTTTCATTTGTCAGACTGAACTATTTTCTTCCTTTTTCTCTAAAAGTTGCATCCATTCTGCTTTCGTCCACAGCTTCATCCCATGCCAACTTCTCTTCCCACTCTTCATGATCTCCATGGGAACTCACTTGCAGTTCTAGGATATAAACCATCATTTATAGTACAGTGACTCCCAAGTCTGTATTTCCATCCCTCCTTGGTTCCTATGCTCCAATCCTGTAATCCAGCTTCTAGCAGCATTATTTTCAAAGTGAAAACAGCCTTCCTCCCAAATGTGCTCATTTCATTCCTCCCATATTCTATAGATCTTATTAGATGTAATTTTTCTTTATATTTCACAAGCTTCGAATGTGCTTTATTCTTGATTCCTTTCTTTCTTACACTGTACATCAATCACCAAGGTCCGTCAACTTGACCTCCTAAATGGCTTACATTCTCTTCCCTACCATCTTACTCCTGTTTTCATCCAATTCTTCAACATATGCTGGGTGGATTATTGAGGAGGCTTCAAACAGGTATGTTCTTCACAGTTACTCTTAATCCAAAGTATCCTTCATATGATTGTTACAAATAATTTTCTAAAGTATAATGTTGAACAAACTCATCTGTTTAAAAAAAAAAAACAAATCTGTTTGTATTATGTATTTTATTAAAAAAAATCTTAACTTCCTACTGATCAGAGAAAAATTTCCAAATTCTTGATACACATAGACAAATAGACAAACATAATTAATAAAAAGGCTCGATGTGATTTCAACCCATTGACTTCCATACTTGTCTGTGTGTCTAATACCTTATATAAGGACTCTTAAGACATGAAAGCAACTATATTTTCAGTATCATCTTCTTAAATGCCTTTTCTACATCACAAAAACAAATAGAAAAATTCTCATTTTTAAAAAACTCTTTATGTCTTGTTACATTTCTATGCCTTTCCAGAATCTGTATCCTTATCATGGAATTTTTTCTCCTGTCCACTAATAGTTACTTTTTGGAGAATATCTGCTTATCCTTGATGAATTGTTTAAGGGTCACCCCTTTTATGGAAATCTTTTCAGATTTAAAATGTTAAATCCAACTTTTCAAGGATGAAAACCTCTGGCCTATAGTTACAAGCCATGCATTCTTACAAATTTATATCTGTGACAACCATTTCAATTGTCTTAATAAAAGTTGTCTGTTTGAAACAAAATTACCTCTAGTACTTTTCCTGCCCTCCAAATTATCTCTTTGGTATAGCATTCACCTTTGATTTTATTACTTTTTCAATGAGTGCTTGCTTTTGTTTCACTACAAATACTAAATGAAAACGCAGAGCTTTGGAAAATGCAAATACGTACATTTGTACTATAATGCATTGGTTAGAGCTAATTTGTATCAGATGATCAGCCATTAGATAAGGAGGGATTTCTTCGCTGGAAAGAAGAGTATGAAATTGTTGTCAAGAAATTGATCCCTTTTTTCCCCCTTTATTTTGTCTTACTAAGAAAATAAAAAACGTAAGCTTTTCCTTTATATCAGTGCGGTACTGAAACTATCCCCCCTCCCCTGCCACCTGAGCGCCATGAGGCATATTTAATAACAATCAAATAATCAAGAAGCACACCATGCCTAGAGGAACCCAATCTACAGATGATGGTCCCTGCCAGAATGCCATGATGCTCCAAATCTTGGCCTGAGTGACGAGAAAGAAAGAAAGCTGTGTGATGCAGAGGGCAAACCAAATGAAATCCTATCATGCTAAGCATCACAATTGTAAAGTCAGGATGAATAAGAAGAAATGGAAAGCTATTCATTGACGCTGCCTCCACATGGGACAAATGATTCTTATGCTTGAAGTAGATTTAACTGTCCCCAAACGGCAATCTCGGTCTCATACAGGAAATGAAAATAAAAGCAAGCAAGCAGCCGGTCAGAAACAGTCACCACCTTCTGGGTACAGCCACTTGAGAACTGGTAGAATGTGTAGTGCTGTAGGATCCACGCAATTATAAAAACATCTGAATGGGAATACTTGAAAATGGTCTTTAACTCTACTGGGATGTTGAAATGACTTTTTTGAACTTTTCTCATTTTTCTCGGGTTTCTTTTTCCTGACTCTCCAAGGTAAATTATGACTTAAATGTTTCGTGCTAGGCTTTCTGTGTTGGATTTGGGGGCTTATCATAATTTTATGTCGTATATGTTGAGAGGTTTTAATAAATTGTGTCAACCAGAAAAACAGTGGGAATCATTGTTTCATATGTGAAGTGACAGCCTGCAGGCTTAAGCTGTTATTACTTGAAATTCCATTGAATTCTAAATTTCAGCACTATTTTTTTTAAATTTAGCTGTTCATACTTCATATATGTTTGCTAATTACAGAATTTAATGCTTGATGCCCAAGCATTCTATTGCAATTAAAGCCCTGTTGTGAATGGGGAAGCCAATGGGTTGGAATCAGATTGAGCCTTTTTATTAATTATGTTTGTCTATTTGTCTGTGTGTCTTTATCCATTCCAGCAGCTGTCACAAAATACCACAGACAGGCGTAACTTGTAAACAACAGAAATTTATTTCTCACGTTTCTGGAGCCTGAAAGTCCTAGATTGGAATGCTAGCAGGGTTTGGTGAGAACTCTCTTTTGGGTCACAGACTGCTCTTTCAATGCTCACCTGGTAAAAAGGGCAAGGATGCCCCTGGGCCTCTTTTACAAAAGGCATTAATCTTATTCATGAGTGGCCTGCTCTCCAGACTCAGAAATCCCCCAAAGTCTCCACCTCCAAATAACATCACATTGGGCATTAGTATTTCAACATATGAATTTGGGGAAACCCAAATGTTTAGATCATAGCAGTGTGTGTGTGTGTGTGTGTGTGTGTGTGTGTGTGTGTGTGGGTGTGTGTAGTTTTGTTGTTGTTGTTGTTGTTGTTTTTTTTAGATTTCATTTATTTGACAGAGATCACAAGTAGGCAGAGAGGCAGGCAAAGAGAGAGGGAAGCAGGCTCCCTGCTGACAAGGGAGCCCAATGCAGGGCTCGATCCCAGGACCCTGGGATCATGACCTGAGCTGAAGGCAGAGGCTTAATCTGCTGAGCCACCCAGGTGCCCCTGTGTGTGTAGTTTTGATTGGATCTGTCATTTACTAGCTATGGTAATGTGTATTGGTCCTGGGAGTCTCCTTTTTCAAATTTTCAAGATGTTTGTATATTAGCACCAAATGCTGGCACACTCATATCATAGATTTGTTGTGAAAATCATAAGAAATCAGGTGTTCGGTCAATTTGTAAATTCTAAACTTATACCCAATAAAATACTTTGCTATTTAGATGGCTGCATTGTTAAAGAACATTAATCTAAGAGTCATGTGATTTAAATTCTAATTTCCTTTTTACCACTTGCTTGTTTTGTGAGAATAGGTGAATCAATTAACTTTTCTGAGCCCCTATAAAAAGAAACTGTTTTTTGTGGTTCATGATCATTTCAAAGAAACCTACTTGCTTCATTTTTCCTTTTAAAAATTTTAGCTAGTAGTTATAATAAATAAAATACTTGTCATTGAACAGAATTCAATATTAGTAAGATTATCAAGAAGTCAAGATTGTAATCAATAAAGTCTGTACATGATCCAGCTATGGACCATAGGATTATAAATATTTGATGTCTTGATATAGACTTCTTTTGCTACTGTCCTTTGTGCACAGTTCTTGCAGTCTAAGATATTTTCACATATTAGAAATGGAAATGCTGGTTCAACTATGGCCCCCTTAGATTTCCTACAGCTGAGGGCACAAATTTGAAATTAATGACAAAATTTAGAGTTGTGATTTGCGTCAGAGAGCAGAAGTGCTATAACTGATAACAGTAATATTAGTAGAAAAAGGGTACTTAATATCGAAATGAGCACGTACTCTATTTCAGGTAGTCTTCTAGATGGTTACATGAATATGTGGTGTCATCTTCATAATATCCCTAGAAGATAAGCACTAATATTATTTTAAATTTTACAATGGAGAAACTGAAGAACTGACCGGTTTAGTTCTCATAAGTAACAGATAGAACCTAGATATGAGCCAAGGCAGTTGGGCTCCACAAAACCATCGTGCTGTTCTAGCTGAGAATCATGATCTAACTAGTTAAGCTAACCTGAAAATATACATTAGTCTTATTAGTCTATACCTAAAATGTTAATATTAATAATAACTTTCTCCAGCTGTTTTATAGGTGGATTTTCAAACATTCCAGGAATACTTGGATGAGAACATTAAAGGTATTATATACATTTCTCTATGTGATACAGTCTTGTCAGCTCAGGCTACTATAATAAAATGGTATAAACTGGGTGGATGGTTTATCAACAAAAGGAATTTATTTCTCACAATTCTCAGGCTGAGAAATCAAAGATCAAGGTGTCAGTCAATTGTGTGTCTGTTGAGGGCCCTCCTCCTTATTGAAGAGGATTGCCCTGTCCTCACATGGCAGAAAGAATAAGCAAGCTGGGTCTGGTCTCCTCTTGAATCCCATTCAAGAGGGCTCCACCCTCATGACCTAATTTTCTCCCAAAAGCTCCAACTTCACATACCATCCCATTGGAGATTAGATCACAACATATGAATTTAGGGGGCTAAAACATTCCATTCACAACAGATGATTCAATGTAGACATGTGCTTTCAAATCTTATATTTCAAGCAGTACACATGATCTGTACAACCACAAATACATACATACAATTAGAATTAAAATAAAACAAAACAAATATATACTATAGATTGTTTTTAATAATGGGTTTTTGTGTGCCACGTTCTTGTAAGTAATTTTTCTTAAGAACAAAAATGGCTTTATAAGGATAAAATGTCTCCTTTGTATTTATTTCAGAAGATTTCCTCATGCAAAATTTGCAGGCATTTTTTCAGCCAATCCAGACAAGTTTTGGAACAAAACCCCTATGTTGTGTCTTTTGGTATGAAGCTCTTATGTTTTTGGAGCTCTAGTTCAGTGTCTATTGAGTTAGTGGATGTATATGAGGGACTCAAGAATATTCCGCTACACCTTGTACTTTTACAACCAGTCAGTAGTTTTTCATTAATTGTTTGCTGATCTCCTACCAATTTTTTTCCAGTGATTTTTTCCAAGCCTTCTTCACTTTCTACAAGTGACCCTCAGGAGATTTACTTATCTCCCCATTAAGAAAATTGAAGTTATTTGACACCTGATCCCATTAATTTCTCACAACTCAAAATCTAAAACTGGCATGCCTTTTACAATGTTTACTCTCAGTGGGCCAAGACCACCCACTCTACATTTTATTGAAGATGTCTTTAGCAACTTTTATTGGTGCTAGGTAAAGTTTGGGCCCATTACCAAAACCCAGCCTGGGAGGTGATTATTTCCAGATTTTACATAAGAAAGGATTGAGATTGAGAGTAGCTAAGGAACTCCTCAAATCATAAAGTGAATCAGGGGTGGAGCTAGAAGTAAAAGCCAAGTTTCCTCTCATTTTGAAGACTGTCATCACTCCTTTCCTTCAGATTGCCAATTAACTCAGACATGTTTCAGTTTTTTACCGTCTTTGCTAAGCCCATTTTTACAATACTTAGAGCATAGTTAGAACTTTTATAGACTAAAAAGAAAAGATGCTTCCTGCAACCCATTTAATTCCTCAATCTATTAACTTCTCTTTACTTTCCTTAGCCATAAACATTTTTGAAAAAGTAGTTTGGACCTTCTTTCTACCTACAAATAACATTTGTATTCTGGCTTTAGCTCAAACATTATATGAAACACATCTCTTAAAAGTTATGAATGTGTTTATCTTCACATAATGATGACACGGATTTCAAATCCTTGACCTTTATTAACACTTTAGCATGCTTCATCTTGCACCCCTTGCCTTGATTCCAGCTCCTTTGGATTTCAAAGCATTTCAGAATGCAAACTATTTCCTCTGTGTCCACCTTCTACATGACTCTTTGACTAATTCTCTCTATCATCCTCCCAACCCCAGTATGTAGTCATTCCCTGTGGTTCTGTCATCTGTTCAGGGATCCATCTGCAATTTTCCCTTTGCCTGTCTAACTCCTCGGCATCAGAGAAATACAAACCAAAACCACAATGAGATACCACCTCACATCGGTCAGAATGTCTAAAATTAACAAGTCAGAAAATGACAGATGTTGGTTAGGATCCAAAGAAAGGAGAACCCTCTCACCTTGTTGTTGGGAATGTAAGTTGGTATATCCACTCTAGAAAATAATATGAAGGTTCCTCAAAAAGTTGAAGGTAGAGCTACCTTACAATCCAACAATTGCACTACTAGATATTTACCCCAAAGACACAAATGTAGTGATCCAAAGGGGCACCTGAACTCCAATGTTTATAGTAGCAATGTCTACAATAGCCAAACTATGGAAAGAGCCCGGATGTCCATTGTCCATTGACAGACGAATGGATAAAGAAGATGCAGTGTGTACACACACACACACACACACACACACACACACACACACACACAGGAATATTATGCAGCCATCAAAAATGAAATCTTGCCATTTGTAATGATGTGGATGGGATTAGAGGGTATTATGCTAAACAAAATAAGTCAGTCAGTGAAAGACAATTATCATATGATTTCACTCATATATAGAATTTAAGAAATAAAACTGAGGATCAGAGGGAAGGGAGGGAAAAATAAAACAAGATGAAATCAGAGAGGGAGACAAACCATATGAGACTCTTAATCATAGGAAAAAAACTGAGGGTTGCTGGGGGGAGGGGCATGGGGGTACGGAGTACTCAAGTGATGGACATTAAGGAGAGCACATGATGAAATGAATGAGCATGGGGTGTTATAAACACTAAATGCTACCTCTGAAACTAATAATACACTATATATTAGTTAATTCAATTTAAAAAGTAAAAAAATTAAAATTAAAAAAAATTGAGATGTAAAATAAATAAATAAATAACTACAAAAAAAGTTCTAGGGCGAGTGTAACAAACTATTCAGTGTGTATATAGAGAAACTTTTGTGCATCTATTGAGGAATTTAAAAAAATGTGGCAATAAATAGAAAGGCATGTATTTACTGGAATAATAGAACTATATATTTAAAAGTTGTTAATTTTCCCTACAGAATATATAAGTAAAATATCATTGTAATAAATATATATGTGCAGATGCACACATATACCTATGTGTGTGTTTTTGTTTATGTCTATGTGTGTATATGTGTATAGAAAATGAAATAAATGAAAATAGCCAGGGAAATTTTAAAAGGGAAGAGAATTGAGGGGTTGAAAGAAATAGCTCTATCAAATATTTAAAATGTTTAAATTTATTATAATTAAAACATTGTCATACTGATATATAACTTAAAAGACAGATCAATGAGCAAAATAGAAATTCCAGAAATAGAACACCATGAATGAGCAACTTAATATATCTAATCCTCTTTAGAAAGCCTAATTCTTTATAAGAAAATAGAACATGCAGAAAAATGTTAAGATGAAAAGACTATTACCATTTTTTTATGAGAAAATGTGGTAATTTGTTCCCTGCTTTATAAAATCATGTTACTTTTTAATATATTATATATGATATGTAAATTATAGATTATATAAATAAACTAAATAGAAATTAAATGAAATAAAAATTAATAGTTTTAAAATTGCAAATAAATTACATTTGTCTAAATTAAATTATAGTTATTTCATGTGAAGAGTAGACAAAATTGCATGGAGTGTATATTCTTTGCCCCTTTAGGAAAATCCTTTCATAAAGTGTATTTTCTCTAGCTA
This sequence comes from Enhydra lutris kenyoni, assembly GCF_002288905.1. NCBI lineage: Eukaryota > Metazoa > Chordata > Mammalia > Carnivora > Mustelidae > Enhydra > Enhydra lutris. Next base: position 7,892,491 of record NW_019154133.1, on the reverse strand, counting down.
TATAGGACAGAGGAAAAAATATGCTCAAGTTCTTTTCCTCACACAATATTATTAATTTTTTTCATTTGACAAGCTGATTCAAAACTATATGAAAATGCATACTAGCCCAAACAATTTTGTGAACAAGATTATTATATAATTAATATTAAATAATTTGTTATAATTTCTATACTACACAAGAGTTTTTTGTATGAATTTTAAAGATAAAACCTTTTTAAAAGCTTATAACTAATTCCCACAAAATTTTTATGGGATGGAACTGGTCATATTTCTTGCTACCATCTCACTCCCTCTTATGCAACTTATGGTTAATAGTTCATGTATATATGACAAAACATTTATTTCAGTTTACATTAAACTTAAGAATAAGTATAAAGGCTTAAGCAAGACAGGTAGCTGTGAACAGAAAAATCTGAGCAGTCTTAGACATTGTTGTTGCCTCCAATAGTTTGAATTCTTACAAATTAAAAAAAAAATGAAGGATCATTCCTTTGAAGAGCTCTTAAGAGAAAAATATTAAGAAAATAACAATATATTATTTTCAAATATATCCATATATAAAAAATTATATATATACATATGTATATATATATTTTTATGTATATGTATATATTTTTTATGTATATGTATATATATATAATTTCCTTTTTTTTTTCTGTAAAAGTAAGTCCCAGAGAGTAAGTAGAAGCCAGGTAGGAAAAGTTAACATAACTGTAATTAGAAGACATCAAATTTGCAGGCATCACCTACTTTTAATAAATTCAACATCTGTTCTTATTGCTTAAAACTGTTACATGTGCATTTTAATTTCCCTGTGAATGGGACTTTTTGCATACCCTTGAGAGTAGACAGAAAAAGTCTCAGTTGTCAGGAAAACAAACCACGAAAGCTCCTGTTGAGTGTTCAGTAAGCTGTCCGAATTTTACATGAAGAAGTCAGAATTTTCTTGAAGAGTCACTTTCCAAGTATAGCATGCTTACAATAATTAGTATCCTGACTACTCAGGAGATGGTTGTAGACACAGCTGTTGTTTAAGGTAACGGGCACATCAATGGCAAGGCACTACGTATTGATCTGTGCAGTGACATCCTTCTAACTATGTCATCCGAGTGAAAGAAGCCCCAAATTAACCAATAATAAAGTGTTAGAAGTTGTAGGAGCTGATCTCTTGGGACTTACTCTAGAAGAGTATAGATGCCCCTCCCCCACAAGACCATCAATCCTGCTAAAGGACTCTCAGTGACATTAACTTGACCAGTAAACAATGTAAAGCCTACAGTAATGTTGGATCCCATTTAATATGGGTCTGTGTGTATGTACCATTTTTATATTAGTTTTCTTGGTCTAAATACATAATTATGTATGCATAGCTACATGAATAAAATACACGTATGTGCTATCAGGATCTGAAGAGGCCTGAATCGATAAGAATACTATATAATAAAAAACTGTCAGGCATTACACATCTTTAATAAAGCAATTTCACTAATTTGATGAAACTTAATTTCAGAGGCAAAAATCTAAGTGGTTATGTGTATTTCCATCAGAATTAGATAAGGGATAAAATTCTTGGCAAGATTTGTTTTTTGTTGTTTTACTTGCTGATTTGATTATATTTTCTATGTTAAATATGGGCCCTAGCAACACAGTTTATGAATTGATCACTAATAAATCTGCATTAGAATATACTAATGCCAGTGACCACACACGGTTTAAAAATAGTCAACCAAAAAATTATAATTACATTTTTGTCCAAGTTATCTCTTGATATTTTTATATATTTACATTAAAAATAATTATTTATTTATAAGCTTTTGGATTTTGTCTTGTATTTTGATATAAACTTTCACAACATATGTTTTCTTGGGTTAGTCTCTCAATTTCTGTGGTCATTTTGAGGGTACTCATGGACAACATGGATTTACTCTAACTTTTGTCTGACCAAAAATTAGATACCATCTTACCATTCTCCCCTACCTAGTCAATATGAGGTTTTTCTGTGATGGCTTTTTTTAAAAAAAAAATCAACATATAATGTATTATTTGCTTCAGGGGTACAGGTCTGTGAATCATCAGTCTTACACACTTTGCAGCACTCACCATAGCACATACCCTCCCCAATGTCCATAATCCAGCCACCTTATCCCCTCTCTGTGATGGGTTTTATTTAAAAAAAAAAAAAAAAAAAAAAAGGAAAATCACAAAAAAAGTAATTTTGGTAAACAGATTTTCCCTTTTCAAAAAAATAGATGCTGGTATTAACAGGATTGATATAGGCATCCACAACATAGGGTTCCAGCTTGCAATGGCTTTTGTAGCTCATATCAGAATCTCCACACAAGTCTATTCTCTCTGGCCTGTTATATGGTCCAGTTTGCTATTAAGAAAGGGAAATCAGCTTTATAAAGTAAGCCAAGGAAATTTTTTTTTAAAAGATTTTATTTATTTATTTGACAGACAGAGATCACAAGTAGGCAGGGAGGCAGGCAGAGAGAGAGAGAGGGGAAGCAGGCTCCCTGCTGAGCAAAGAGCCCGGATGCGGGGCTCCATCCCAGGACCTGAGATGGCAAGCCGATGGCAGAGGCTTTAACCCACCGAGCCCCCCAGATGCCCCAGCCCAAGGAAATTTTACCCATTTCTTCAGTGAGGTTAATTTTTACTGAATTTTCATGGCTGTTAGTCAGTACAAGCATAAGACGTAATTTCCCCTCTGATTGTGATTAGGAAAGGAAAGAATGGTGAAGAAAAATCTTAGCTGGATTACAGGCTATGGGGACTATCTGGTCATTGGTTATCGTCTTTCTCATTTGGTTACTTTCCCAGGTAAGCACAGCAGTTGTGATTAAAGCTTGATCTAAAATATGCTTCCATTAGTGAATCTCAGTTTGTCAGAGCTCAATATTCTCCACTTGTCTCTTGAAACCATTCATTGCCCACCTCTTCGCTCCTCTTTGCTCTAGGGAGCTGGTTATCTACAAATTCCTTGCTTGTGCTCTCCTGTTCTCTGAATTTTTATGGGGTTTGGCCACGGCAAGGCAGCAGGAGAATAAAGTTGTGGGGAGAGAGAGTCCAGGGTATTACGTCACACTCCCTTTACTTCCTTGATGTTTTAAGTGGTAGCTACCTCTTTTTACAGCCACAGCTCCTTTGTAGTGATCCTAATTTTATGGCCCATTTTTCCTGGGTTGCACTGATGTCATTTCCTCACCTATGCCTTCAGACTTAGAGTAATAATGGCTGCATGTTCTTGCTCCTCTTCAGAGCTTCACCATCACAGACTGACTACCTTGACCCAGCTAGTAAATAATCCCTTCAATGAACTATTTAGTTAACTTATTTGGGATCCAGGCTGGTATATCTAAGTATATCATACACATGCACCCATGCATAAGTAAGGGTACCTGAGGCATGTGCTCTATTATCTGTTCGAATTGAGAACAGGGTTATTTCTTTAATGTACAAAGTCATAATTGTTCCATCAGAGAATTTTATAGTGTTATAATTGTAAATTGTAGAGCATTTATACATGTGCCAAGCAGATCTTCAGCATATGCACATTTCCATGACAAAGATCGCGAAGTCTATCATATTGGGTCTTCCGTAGAGTCAGATGGTCGTCAACAAAAGCAGAGCATTCGGAAAGTCTACAAGTCATGGTTACATATCGTGAGTAATAAAATCAGGAAGTTTGGCTCCTTGTCTTAGGTAGCTTTACTTTGCTTTAATAACCTATTAAAAAGCTTCCATCCAGGGGTGCCTGGGTGGCTCAGTCCCGTAAGTGTCTGTCTTCAGCTCAGGTCATGATCCCAGGGTCCTGGGATCAAGCCCCATGTCAGGTTCCCTGCTCAATGGGGAGCCTGCTTCTTCCTCTCCCTCTGCTCCCTCCCCCCACACTCAGGTGCTCTCTCTCACTTTGCTCTCTCTAATAGATAAATAAAAATTTTTTTTAAAAAAGCTCCCATCCACTCATTCATCATAACTTATTATACCCCAATTTATAATATCTTAGAGAAAATAATTGTATAATTTTATTATCTACTCTGTATCATAGTAACATGGCTGGGTTGTGACCCTTGAGTAATGAGGTCTATGTTTCTTCCTCTTGAGTCTGGAAAGAGGCTTATGACTGCTCCAAACAAAAGAAGTGATACTCTGAGGCTTTCTAGGCATGTTCATAAAGTGATACATCTTTTGCCTAGCTTTCTCTCTCTCTCAGACATCAACTTTGGGAAACTGACTGCCATGTTAGAAGTTTGGTCATCCTGGGACGCCTGGGTGGCTCAGTTGGTTAAGCAGCTGCCTTCGGCTCAGGTCATGATCCCAGCGTCCTGGGATCGGGTCCCACATCGGGCTCCTTGCTCGTCAGGGAGCCTGCTTCTCCCTCTGCCTCTGCCTGCCATTCTGTCTGCCTGTGCTCGCTCTTTCTCCCTCTCTCTCTCTGACAAATAAATAAATAAAATCTTTTAAAAAAAAAAAAAAAGAAGAAGTTTGGTCATCCTACAGATGCCATCCTAGACAGACCATTTGAAGAAACAACCAAGACAGAGGGATCCCTGAGGAGCTTTAGCTATCTGTGTCTTCTCAGATGAGGCACCAGTCATGTGAGAAAGGACGGCTCAGAGAGAAATTCAGCCACACTCACCATAGGATTGCAACCCATGAGAGTCCCTAAGCTAAAACCACCCAGTTGAACCTCTCCTGAATTATTAACCCACAGAAATATGGACAGTTATTAAATCGTTGTTTTTGTTTTAAGCTATTATGCTTTTAATCATTTGTTACACAGCAATAATAACTGAAACATGCATCAGTTACAACAGAGGATATTGAAAAGTAAGAGTGTCTCCAGATTTCTCAGAGTTACCCCGCCACCTGCAGTAGAAACTCCAGAAGTGATCATTATAACAAATATTTCTGGGTTCCACCTCAGATTTAAGAATCTTTTTGGCCTAAAGCCCCTGGAATTAGCACGCAGTCTTTCTCCCTATCTCTCTCAATCTGTTTCTTTTTTTTTTTTATCTCCATCTCCATACACACATACATAATATGTATATTATTGTTTTTGTTTTTACCTCAATCTGTCCTGAAGTACAGTAGTCTGCTAGGGAAAAGCTCCAAATTGGAAGATGCCATAGCCATTGCAGAAAGATCACAGATTTGGAATCAGACAAAGCTAAGTACCATTTTGCTGACTCTACAACCCACTTGTAATGACATAGCTTAACTTTCTTGGCCTCAAGTTCTTTATCTCTAACATGGAAACTATTGTTATGTAATTTGTATCAGGATTGTAAGGGTTAAATTACATGAAGCAGCATATGAAAGAACCTAACTCATTCTTCAGTTAGCACCAGTTCTTTCCATTTCTTTCAGTAGTTGTAATACTCTAAATGTGTGTTACAAATGTTCCCCGACACACTAGCTGAATTTAAGAAAAAAATAAATTTGAGTTGAATATATTAAAGACTGTAGTCAGTTTTTTACTAAAGATTTCTTTATAAAGTTTCCGCCTCTCTCCATTTTCCTGTCTTCATTTTTGTTTCCATATGGTTCACACCAGATATGACTTTCTAAAAAAAAAAGCCCTCAGATATAGTTGCAAGATTTACAGAGAGATAATCAGGCACAGTTTGATCCTCAGCAGAAACCATAAAATTAAAATGACATTCTGATTGTTAAATAATTTTTGAGGGCTTTATTTTTTTTTCACCAGTCATGAAAGCTATATGTGTTTTTTATTAAAAATTTTAATGTGATTGTAAAAATATACCTTATGAAGATTCATTGAACAAATCAAGATCACATGCCAATGTAAATTAGTTGGTGATACTGACTTTGAAAATTTCTTAGCAAAGTTTCCTCAACCAAAATATACTTGAAAACCTCATATATTTACCTTTGAAATAATGTCAAATATATCATCAAACTATTTTCAGCAATGAAGATCAGAATATAGATTACATACAAATATTGGAATCTTGGGGCATACATATCTGTTGAGGCATCACTTACCTGTCGTCCTACTTAGTGGAACTTCACTGTGTTACCATCTGTCCTCAGGTTCTATCTAATAAACTTACCTATGAAAACATACCATTTTTTTCCTACAGAACTTACTGGCAATTGACAGTCTTCAGAAGGAGGAGTGACATTAGTTGCACCATGAAACCAAAAAATATAGACATCAGTTTAGAATCTGGAACATTCCTGGAACAGTGAAAATTCCTAGTAGTAGCCCTGACATGGAACAAAATACATATCTCGTTGGGTGTGCTTTTATACTAGAACCACAGGGAATACTTCACAGATCCTGTGGATGCTATCATGTAAGTTTTAGTTCCACACATATGGGCAAGAAGCCAGGTGGGCTAACTATAACTCTTACGTTAAGGTAAGATGCAGTCTTGTGTATAAGGCTATTGATAACTATATGTGTTTATTCTTCTTGTTTCCTTAAAACCAGACATTTGAGTGAATACTGTGTCTTGGATGCACTCTCATCCATCACATTAAAATTTCTGTAATAGCTTTAAAGTACAGCTTTTCCAGAAAGACTGTCTTTGCAACATTTGACCCACAAGTTTAGACTCTGGGGGATAAAGTCCAGAGATGTACTTAAGTAGCACTTTGAGCCCAGAGAGACTTGACACATTAAACTAATAAAAAATGACTGTACAACCATCTGTAAACATGAAGTGTCATATAAGTGCTTATTAATAAGGATTTTTCTTCAATTTATATTTATTTTTATACCAAGATGCCTCTTAAAAATGCATTATGGTTTATTGTGTATACTGTCTTTCAAACAAATTGTATTCAAGGTATTTTAGAGAGTTAAATACATGTCAGTGTGTGGCATAAATTATGGAAGGACACTTTGAATGGTAAATGAATTAGTGCATTCAGTCATAAGGGCAAGGAGAAATGGGTTGTGTAAGCGTCTGGCTTGAAATATCTAGACTCCCTGGAACCAACACTTCAAATCCCAGCAGGCCAGCTCTGTCCTTCATCCTTCTAAGATAAGAGTCCATTCAGTTTACAGTCTGCTGGTTTTTTGAATGATCTCTTGGAACAGTAGGCATGTCAGCTCTGTGTGAACATTTTACAGAGACAGGGCAAGGGAAAAAAAAAAAAACTTTCAAGAGAATTTAAGCAGAACTGAAGTATCATTTTATGTGGGCAATATCTTAGTGATGTAGAGAGGCTGACTTAGAACATAGCAAGAATGAAGGCTAGAGAAGAATATTCAAAGTTTTAAAAAAGGAAGGAGAAGTTAGTATGTGATTGATTGCTTCTACTGACCCCTAGAACTGTTTTTAAAATGGGGAAATGGATTCCAATAGAATGGTAGACTTTAGAGCAGTGTGGAATTGACCTATGCTACCTAGTTGATATTTTGGATTGGCCTATGATTTTTTATGAAGCATTAATCTGAATCCATAATGAAAAGCATTTATTATCTAGACAACACTTATGAGTATGAGGCAGAAGAATAGGGCCCTATAACGTAATAAAAAGGACACAAGTCACATTTGAATATGGCCTTTCTAAAGATTTGAGAATGGTACTTCTAAGTGGGGATTTTCAACTTTCCCCAGCCTTGATAAACTCTGCCAAGTGTCAAACATATAATTATAAGAAAGTGGAATTTGAATAAGCTAATTCAGAGGACTCTAAACTTTCCCAGATAATGACTTATGTTGAGTTTTTCCAGATTCTGACAGGGTTATGAGGATGCTTACAGCATAAATCAGAATGCAGAATGGAGATAGTTCCAGGTTTCTCCTCCTTCACTTTGAGACTCTCCACAAGTTCTGGTGGTAAATGAAGAGCGAAGATAATCAAGGTAGATCTTAAAATTTTACCAGTGGATTTTGGCTGACTGGTGATTGTGATCAGCTGTTTAAGAAAAACTTTTTTTCCCCTGAAAATTAGCATTTGATATTTTAGTTTTCTAGGACATCACCTTAAGCCTACCTTTTTAAGCTTCCAGTATTTCTGAATTCCCCCTTCTTTTTGCAAAATGTCATAACAACAATCCATAATAATACTAGAGGGACTAATACTAATAATACTAATCCAAGCTCGAAGGACAATCATCCTGTCTTGGGAAGAGTGAATTCACAGAAATGAAATAGAAGCAGAGCACTCGGGGAGGCTGGGTGGCTCAGTTGGTTAAGCAGCTGCCTTCGACTCAGGTCATGATCCCAGGGTCCTGGGATGGAGCCCCGTGTTGGGATCCCTGCTCTGAGGAGAGCCACTTCTCCCTCTCCCTCTGTCTGCTGCTCTACTTGTGCTCTCTTTCTTTTTCAAATAAATAAATAAAATGTTAAAAAAATAAAAAGCAGGCCAATCTCTGGACTTCCATTAAATACTTCTTCACTATGATGTAGGTATATGTATGGACAATCCTGACACAATGTAACTATTGCTGTCTATGTCTATATGATTAAAGAATAATTATATTATCACACCAATGGCTACCTTTCTTCCGTATTTTAATTTTTCACCTAGACAAACCTTCTTTTTTCAAAACTCAAGGTTCTCCTCTATTACAAAGGTTTGCTTAACTCACTAGTCTCATTTATATCATCCCTTCCTATGGCTCTAACATCATCCATGCATCCCTCTCTTATTTCCCTTATTCTTTATGCTATCATGGGGAAACTAATACAGACTTCCCTAAACCATCCTACTGAAAATTGCAAATACTTCTCATCACTGTGGTGCTACCCAATTTTCTTTTTGGTTTTATTTTCTTTATAATGCTTATGAACCTCTACTTTACTATATAATTTATGTATATATTTTGTTTATTTTCTATCTCCCTTCACCACAGAGTATGAGTTTCATGTGGGCAACTATTTTTTTAAAATTCTTATGATTAATTTACTTTTATAACCCTAGTACTTTAAGTATAGCATATGATAGCAGTCACAGAATGTATTTGTAGAGTGAATAAATATATTCATGGATCCATGAATAAATGAAAAATAGGTTCAACAGATCTGCAACCTATTTTGGAGGCTATACATTAGAACTAAACCAAGAAGTAAAAAAGCAATACACTTAAATCATCCTAATTCTGTAATACAAGTTCTGATAGGAGTAAAGAGAGAAGACTGAATCAAATCCCTTAGAAATGTGTGGGGTCATGAGCAACTTATTACTGATTAGATTTATCATGTGGGAAATTCATTTACTCTATGATCACTGATTTGCATTTTTAACTTGAATCACAAATAATAGCAATAGCTAGTAAATTTGAATTTTCTACTTGTGCTAGCTTTTTGTTAACCATTCATTGTATCACTAAGTGCATTTAAGTTACAGGTTTTCTGGCCACGTGGGCAAAGTGAAGGACGTATTTTTTTATCCACATTGCAAAATGACACAGAGACAAGATATAACACAGATAGGGGCTTCAACTATCTGTACGTCTGATGAATATTTATTAGTATAAAACCATAGTTTCTACTTATAAAATTTAAAGGTTTAAAATAGAAAGGGCTTGGGGCGTCTGGGTGGCTCAGTCACTTAAGCATCTGCCTTTGGTTCAGGTCAAAATCCCAGGGTCCTGCATCAAGCTCCCTGCTCCACAGGGGGCCTGCTTCTCTCTTTCTGCTTCCTGTTCTCCTTGCTTGTGCCCTCTCTCTCTCTCTCTCTGTCAAATAAATAAATAAAATCTTTAAAAATATATAAAGGACTTAATAATGAGAACCCTAATTACATATCTAATATTTGTTAGCCAGAAGTAATTGGTTTTTATAATAGAAGTGACTGATAACATGGAAAAATAAATGCCATTTCAGACCTTATGGCCAGACAAAACATTAAGAAGATTGAAATATGTATCCTATGCAATGGTGAAGTAATTTAAGAGAATTTCAGTGGAAATTCTAAGCAAGAAAATACATCAAAAGTGTGGTTGGCCCTCAAATTCGGAGCTTCAAATAATCTTGAAAAGAAAAAAAACTGATTTAATCAGAGAATATCTAAAAATAACTAACGCTTCTTCCTAGAGGATTTTTTTTTTTTTATCTTCAGCCTAGATTTTGAATGGTACATCCACAAATAGACTAGTTAAGCATAAAATCAAAGACAAACATTAAATTGTCATATGATTTAAAACAATATGAAAAGACCACCAACAAAGGACAATAAAAGGGAGGCCACTGGTAATTTAGAGAATGAAGACAGACAAGGAAGGCACATACACAAGTTGGGGAAAATAGAGTCATGTTCTTGGATTCCAAAACAAACAGTACTTATAGGTCAATCATATATCAATAAAGTTGGAGAATAAGAAGATATAAAGTATAAATTTTGAACTCATATATTCCTATATTCCTTCAGTTTATTCTGACAAGGAGAATATTCTGCAGATCTGAAAGGTAAAACAAACACTAATGAAAAATTCAAGCCATAGATATGTGAGCAAGTATGAGAAAATTAGCTATTCCAAAGTATTCACAGCTCCACACTCAGCAGAATTTTATCCCAGCCTACTGAGAAAACCATTTGATGAGATTCCTGAACTATACCTCATCATCTCACATTTATCACCTAAGCATTTACTAAGTAAACATCTTCTATTGCTTTAAAATCAGATGTGTATTTTCCAGATGAGCCAGGGAAAAAGAATGGGTTATTTCCTGAGATCTTCAAAGCAGTGGAAGTAAAGCATGAGAGGTATGACTGATTAAGAAAACTATATATAATTCTTTGGGTGTGGTGGGCAGAATTTTGAGGACCTCCAATGACCTACACCTTGTATAATTCCCTTCTTTTCAGAATGGGCAGGACCTATAAGCCATTTCTACAGAATGCAGCAAAAGTATTGGGATATCACTCCCACGATTATGTTGCATTATATAGCAGAGGTGAAGGGATTTTGCAGATGCAGTTCAAGTCCCTAATCAGTTGACTTTAATCAATTAAAAAGAATATTATTCTGGGTGGGTCTGGTCTAAGTAGGTGAGCCCTTTAAAAAAACCACTGGAGTGCCCCTGAAATCAAAGACTCAAATTATTTGTGACTCTCTCACCTGATGGCCTTGAAAACCTGAATGGCTCTAATGCAGACACAAGGAAATGAATTCTGCCAATAATTCCATGGAGTTCATATGCAGATCCTTTTCTAATCAATTCTCCAAATGAGAAAACAGCCCAGTGGACACCACGATTTTAGGCTTGAGAGACTGAACAGAGAACCTTGTTAAGTTATGCTCAGACTTCTGACCTATGGAAACATAGCTAATAAGTGGATGTAGCTTTAAGCCACTACATTCATGGCAGTTTTTATACAACATAGAAAATGAGCACAATGGGTGTTATAGATTGATTATAAATTTAACCAAATTAATCCCCTCCCTGTGTTTATACCTTTTGTGTGTGATTCTGTACAGTTTTCCCATTAAGAAGTGGAGTTTATTTTCCACTCCTTGATTCTGATCTCCATCTGGTTTGATATAATCAATAGAATGAGTCAGATGAGATTTTGTGCCATTTGCAAGTCTCCTGTTTTCTTTTGATCCCTGCTCCTGTTGTGACAAGTGTCAGCTACTCTACTAGAGAATGAATGATCATGTGGAACAGAGCTCAACTGTCTCATCTGAGGTCAGCCTAGACCAGCCTACAGACAGCTGTCTGTAATATATGTAAGAAATCCTAGCCAAGTGACCAAGAACTAAAAAAGTTTTTGGAAATTTACTTGAACAGAAGCTCCATATTTGTTTGTATAATATAGTTGGTGAAAAATTAAATGCGCTTAAGCAGCCACAACAGCACTGGACTGTCTAAAAATGGGAAATTAAAATTTCTTACTTGGTTTTGGAATGCTTAATTGAAATAGAGTGTTCTGAGAACTACTGCTAATGTACAAGCATTGATAAAATTATTTTCCTCAAATGAAGTGTATATGATGATGTGAATTTGAAACATTATCCATGTAGAAATAGAGTTTTTAGAAGACCTAATAAAGAAATATAGATGATAAAATTACATCACACTTGAAGCCTTATTTTGTAAAATAAACCTTCAATATTTACCATGTAGCTAAAGACCAAGTATTTCCAATCTGGGAATGGAAATTCCATTAGAAAAGATGTTGTTTCAGTTGAGGGAGTAATGTTCTGAAACTCAGAGAATTAAAATAAACAAATAAAAAGAATCCTGAGAAACAAGAGCTTTCCCAGTAGCTAGAATTTTTCAGCCCTGGGATTACTGCTTCTCACGCCATCACGAAGCTGGGATTTAGGATTACTTCACACATGCCATTGGTAGGACTGATATACTGGACAGAGGATAGAACCAGAGTTCTAATAATACTTCTCAGTTCAAGAATGTTTATTAGTTTGCATCTTGGACCTTGGATTTAATTATATTAAGATTATACTTAATATTATAATTTACTTTTGCATTTCCTAATCACTTACTCTTTTAGACAGTTTCCATAAAATTAGTACAATAGAATCTTAAAAAATGATTTCATCATAGAATCTTTTATAAGATGTAATAATATTGTCAGGTCTGGCCACGGAAGTTTTGTATTCGGAATATACAACAAAAATACAATACACAGAATAGAACTTACTTTAGGGTATGCTTTTCTTTCTGTCTTTTTGAAATTCAAATACATGTAACAGAATAAACACATTTTTAAAGAACTCTCAGTACAAAGAACAGCAAAGGCATTCAGATTACATTTTTAAGTAGAATAAATAGATCATGAATATTTATGTGGTTTGGAAGGATATGTATTCCACACTTTGTATAACCAAACCAAATAATTATGCAAAGATAGTTTCTCTTAAAATTACAAATGCCATATTTTAGCTTGTGTTCAACAGTTTTAATGCATATTGATAATAGAAGGAAATAGCATCTATTTAAAAACAATACATTTAAGCTGGAAAAATGCCATTACAGCATATTTTAAAATGTTAAAATGGCTGGAATTGTGTTAGGGTAAGAGCTAACAAAGGTCCAAATGCTGACTGATGTTTAAGAACAAGACATAATTGCCTCTTTTGAAGATAATATACTCCTAAGATTTAGTCTGATAAGTCTTTATGCTCTGGTTTATACATTTATTGTGTTTAGCTTGTTCAGTTTGACCTGTGCATACAAAAAAGTGCACGAGGAACTCCAAATAGAGGTTATTATGAGTTAGGAGCAGAGTGACGTATCCATAACAGAAAATCATGTGAATGGCAATTTAGTTCCTTTATCTTTTTCCATGATAGATCATATAATTAATCTTTCTTTCAAAAATGGTTTGCTTCTATAATGTCTACATAATATTCTGTTAGGCATTTGGGGATGCAAAGAATATGTTACTAGAAAGGAGATAAACAGCATGCCTGTGAAATAAATAGTCCTGTGTACGTATGCATGTTTATGTAAAGAAAAAGAAAGAAAGACTTAAAGTTTCTATTTACAAATATGTACTGAAATGAAGCAAGTAGATGTACAGAACTAAACAATGGAGACCAACTGTTGCTGCCAACAGCGTGGACATTTAAGCTTACACTAAATGTTAACATTTCTAATCCTGAGAATTAAATGTTTTCAGATCCTGAGAAAGTTTCAGAGCACATGTCAACCTAAAATATTCAGATGGTTAAAAGAGTGATCTTTGAATAATTTATTCACTGTAATAAGAAGGTATATGATCAATTTAACAAAATCTTCTAAGGCAAATTTCCAAAAAATATAATTAGAGTCAGACACATATCATTAATTTTAGGTGTGGTTAAACTTCACTTACCATCTATTTCTTCAGGTGTAAAAGAGTTTGATATGCCTGCTCATTATATCTTCGGAGCCTGCCATAATTATTAAGTGAGCTGCTGTATATGAAGACAAACTGAAGATTAATATGCTATAAAATACTTGATAGTATTATCATTATTGTGTAAGTCAATACCAAGAACACTGCTTCCATAAGCCCGTACAGCATTTTTGTCAATTGCCCATAGAAGATCATAAACAGAAAGCAATAATCACACAGGAAGAAGGAACAAGATGATTAGATGTCTCTATTTCAAGGAATATTGTGAAAATTGAAAAAGGTTCCAACTAGAGCCCTGACAGTAATATTTAAGAGATGGAAACTATGTTTAATGAAGACAAGAAAAGGTAATTAGAGTAGTTCTGGCTTTAAGATAGAAGGATAAAAATTGGTTTATCATCAGCATTTTAAAAGGACCTATCAAGGGTATGCCGTTATTCTACATGTTCTATTTAAGAAGAGAAATTGACATAAAATAAAGAGAAGTTTTAGATGAGTATGAGAAAGATCACACATGATAGCATCAATACTAGAGAGAATAAATACAGAAGGCAATCTAAACTTATTTTTTAGTCTATGTGTCTATTCATTTATACCATTTATCTATCATCCATCTATCTATCATCTGTCTATCTATCTATCCTATATCTATCATTATCTATCCATATCATCTTCTCTACACATGGATTGGATTATCTGTTTGAAAATTGAGAATCAGACCAGTATATCTCTGGAGTTCCTTTAGTTCCATCATTCCAAAGAAAATAGATCTGCGATTTTCTCTTCATGTCAGTCTTTTTTACTAAATCAACAAGATAAATGGAATATAAATTTTTCTTTGTTAATAACTTCCTGCAATTATTATAAGTATGTAGACTGATTTTGTGTGTGGCTGGTAAAATACCTGATGATTTCATTAGTTTTCCCTGTCAGTGTTTTTAAGGTTATGAGGTGAAATGGAGTCACGCAGGAACATATGTTCAAAATATAAGAAGCTCTACATTAGAACCATTTAAAATTAAATGAAAAAGAGTGAAGATGATTATAAAATATAGTAAATATTATTCCAAGAATTTGTCTAACTTCTCTGAAAGTGGTTAAGGAAATCAACAGAATCTGAAATATGGGCTAAGATAGAATATATTATGGACTATACAGAGAGCTCTGAAGTGATTTTTAAAAATAACATATGATAATATTTTCTGTATTTGAAATTCAAAATTATCCAGTTCTGTCTTGATTGACTTAAAAGAGTCAACAGACAGTCAACAGAAACAGACAATTCAGTTAAGACAACTAATTGATTTGAGGAATTTTCATTTCAATAATGACCTTGAGCCTTTGCTGCCTAGAATGCCCTCAGATCATGTCATGGGGCTCTAGTAAAGATCTATCGTCAAATCAATTACAAAAAGCAATGGAACATCTGATCCTTCCCTTGAAATTAACTAGTGAAAGTAGGTCAGCACACCTTCAAATGACACAATGAATTATTATGTTCTCAATGACCCAGGAAAGAAAGCACTAGTGATTGATGGGAGATGATATTTAAATGAGAATTGAACATTTCTGGGATTAAACATGTAGCAATGATCAGAAAAGTACGAGAAACTTAAATATGTTAAAATAATTTCTTTTTTCATCATAGCCAGGAAAGGGTTTTCTTCTCATTGTTTTCTATATCCACAACTATAATCCTGGGAAGGTGCTTACACTTTGAGTTTATTGCTGTACTATTTAAAAGCAAAACTGTGAGTAGAGCAGATTTCTCAATTTTGTTTTTATTATTATGTGGAGAAAATATACAAAATAGTCCATCATATATTGCCACTTTGGCAATTGAACTAAACAAAATTAGAAAGTTATGGTCAAAGATAACTAATTTAAAGACAGTAATTGAATTTGCCAAAATGAAAATTAATATTATTTAGGTAGTGATTCCATTCTGCAATTATAAAAAGTAAAACAAAAAAATAATAGGTGCAACTGTCTCCTTCCAAAAAAAAATTCAATATTTCTTATTTGACTGATATTTCAGATAGTTGTGTTTTTGTATGGGCCCTAGGAGTCTTTTTATTAGGTAATCAAGCACCTAGATTTATTCATAATGGTAAATTTCAATTTAGAGTTTTATTTTTACATATTTTGTAGACAAAATAAATTATATACATGCTTTTATTACAAATAGCTATAAGATTAAACGTTTAATTCAAATATTAAATTAAGGAGTAATTTTGTTGGATCTTATGTAAAATACAAATTCTTATAATATGGTTGCCTACATAAAAATATCTTCTTATGACTGCAGTATGGTAGTTCAGCATCTGGACTCAGGAGTTCAGACCTTCCTCCATCCTTACTTTTGAATTACGTGGTCTTAGTTAAACTACTTATTCTTTACAAGCTTGATTTCATCATATGTAAAATGGTATTGATGATAGCCATTGTCTATAGATTTTTGTGAAGATAGCATTACAAAATGTAGATAAAATGGTTAGCTAGAGTTTGGAATGTGGGAAACAGTGTTAGCTATGTGATAGTCAAAGAGTCAATAAGTATGCCTTTAGTTATATGAAATACTTAAATGCTCCTATTCAATTAATTATGAAGACTTCAAAGTGATAGTACAGTGTATTTTATTTAATCATGCATGGAACTTAGTTTTCTTTAAAAATTTTTGTAAAGTCATTAATAAGCCTATCGTGCAATTTTATGAATTTTTATACGGTACTTAGTATGATATTATGACTTTGTTTATATTATGGGATGACTGTGAATTAATATAGCCATTTGACACAGCTGATAGTATAAATTATTATCTTTATATGACATAAACTGTGTCCAGAAAACACATTCAAGTACCAAATTTCACATTTTTATGCCCATGGGATTAATGAGTTTTCTGTCTTATTAACAGAAACTCTTTAATAACAAACTGCATAAGTTAAGCATAGCAAATACTATCTAAGTGTGCTCAGAGCTTTGTCACACTAACTTATTAGAGCAGACTTTTTTATCATCTTTGGTTTCTGGGATTTCTTGCATTTTAGCACTAGTATTATGGTATTCTCTGGGTAGGAGCAGAATGCTTAGATGAGAATAGACCCTCTTTCTGCATCTTTTCCACCCTGACTTTAAAAAAGACCCAAGAAACTCTCAATTCAGCCTTGCTTTGTACTCAGCCTAGTCCCTGCCTATAAGAGCTGTGAGATGCTGGAGGGTGTCATAAAGGACCCTGTGGAGTGTTTTTCTCTTCAGAGATCTTAAAGGAAAACATAGCTCTTATCTTTATAGTCTTACTGGGTTAAAGGTCAAAATGGGGAAAAAAGCTCTTTAAACTCTCATGTGAAGAATCAGGAAGAAAGAGGAATAAAGAGTGGAATAGTCTTCCACATAAACACGAAGTAACCATGGGTACTTGCTATTAGGCACTAAACTGTAAATGTCTGTCTGGAGGGGCAGTAATTATTATGAATATGTAAATATGAAAGGGAGAAGAGTAGAATTGACATGTCTTTTTACTTTTTCCCAAAGAAAAGGAATTCTTACTGATCGACTACTAGAGACCTAGTAATCTATTCAAAAATTTATACATAAACGTACACAACCTCATTATAATAAAATATTTAAATGATATTTAGCAAAACTATGATAGGCAATGCATAGCTAATTACTAGATGGAGTCAAAGGTCACACAGCAATGTGGGCACTTTACCTTTCTAGGTTAAGCCAGGAGGTTCCATTGGGAAGCAACAGGATTCAGGGGATAACTTCAGTGTTAAAACCCTTCATGGCTGCAAGTAAAAATGAGGTTAAGCCTAACATATTTCTGCTAAAGTGCACAGAAGAGTTTCAGATGTCACTAAACAAAAATTCCTTTTGCATATACAGCAAAATTAAAGATGAGAAACCAAGCAGAGTGTGAAAAGCAGTGAACCCATTGAACAGATTCTCTGGTCAACGATGTTCTAACATTCAAAAAGGAAACAGTAAAGGAGAAGGAGGATCATGTGCTCCAGGAGTGCACAAGACTGTACATGGGTAATGGGAACAGACTCAGAACTAGAGAAATGTCAAGGATACTTTCACTCTCTGTGAAGTTTTTGTGCTAGTGTATGTAGGTAGAGGGACTTAAAAAAATACATATATTTTTGTATGTAGTGTTTAAAAAGCCTAATATGCCTACAGGCATTATGAACTGAGAGTAGGGCAGGGAAGAAAATTAACGAAAAAGATGAATAATCAAGGGTGAAAGAAGGGTGTTGGCTGAGAGACAGTGAGGATCTATCGGTTTCCTGGTAAGGTGTCATGGAAAAAAGTCAGAGACATGCTACAAATCATTTGTAGTTTACCATATTTGGAATTTGGCTTGGAATTTGGTGTAGGTGATCTATAAACTCTAACTATTCCATCTCATTTTGTTTACTCCATAGTAATTTGGAGTAAATGGAGTAAACTCCATGTAGTTTAGTTCATCTTGTGTGCTTAGCTATTCTCGATTTAGCATGTGATCTTTATTAAGTCACAAGTTAAAATACACTGCTGGGTTCATTTAGTATCTAGAATGGTCTAAACAGTAAGCATATTTCAAAGAAGTATATTGGTGAAACTGATTTTGTCATAGAGGTGTTTAGGTAAGCCTATACTTCCCTGCCACTGACAGAAAGATTGAGTGGAAGAAACCACCCAATATGCACATAAGGACAATCTGCGGGTTTGAGAGGGGAGGCAGGTAGAGGGATGGGTGAGCCTGGTGGTGGGTATTAAGGAGGGCACGTATTGCATGGAACACTGGGTGTGGTGCATAAATAATGAATCTTGAATCACTGAAAAAATAAAATTAAAAAAAAACAGTTAAGCTAATAACTAGGCAAATTCAAGACCTGAAGTAACTATAAGCATTAGTTTCTTTTTCTTTCCTTTTCTTCTCTTTTCTTTTCTCATTCTTTCTTTAGAGCAAACAAGTGGGTGTGGGGGGAGGGGCAGAAGGAGGAGAGAGAGCATCCTAAGCAGGCTCTGTGCCTAGTGTGGAGCCCTATGAGGGACTCAATCTCATGACCCTGAATTATGATCTGAGCTGAAATCAAGAGTTAGACACTTAACCAACTGAGCCATCCACGTGCCCCCATGTATTAGTCTCCATTAAGGCGCCACACATGTACTGGCTTAAAACAACACACACTTAACACACTTAATATCTTGCCATTTCTCTGAGTCAAGAACCCATGGATTGTTTGACTCACTTCTCCACTCAGGGTTTAATCAGCCTATAATCAAGCTATCAGCCAAGGCTGTAGTTCGCATTTGAGGCTTAGGGTCTTTTCCAAGCCTGCTGTTTTTGGTAGAAGTCAGTTTATAGCAACTGTAGGACCTCTCAGACCCTAGAGGCTGCCCACAGTTTCTCGCCATATGGTTTTCTCTACAGCATGGCAATTTGCACATTCAAGGCTAACAGGTGAGCTTCTCTGGTTGCTTGGAATTTTTCACTCAGACAAAACTTAGATTGTTTTAAAGGGCTTACTTGATTAGGTCAGGTTCACCTAGGAAAATCTTCTCTTTGATGAACTTAAGAAAACTGGTTTAGAGACCTAATTACATCTGTGAAATCCCACCACATTTATCGTTGTAACATCATCTAATGAAGAAATGAAATTCTATCATAGTTACAAGTCCTACCCATACTTAAGAGAAGGAATCTTGGGGTTCATCTTAGAATTCTGCTACTACATTACAATATTATATATTATTGATGTACAGTGGAAATATAGACAGTACTTCTTGTACTTATTTTCCTTCATTTCTATGGAGGTTATAGTAATAGTTCTGTTTCATGAGATTGTAAGGATTAGATGAGGGAGTAATTGCAAAGATCTTGCAGTAGTATTTGAACATGGTGTTACATAAAGATTTATTAAAAAAACAGAGCAAGTGCTAATAAGTATTTGTTAAAATGGAGTATTTGAAATGGTTACTGGCATATACTAAGCACTCAAGAATGTTAGTTGCTATTATTTAAAAATATATGTATATTAATTTTTGAAATGTAATGTTTAGCCATAAACAGTTTTTGGGTTTATGTCCTAAATTATAGTATAAAGATAAAAATATACTATGCATTTTCTTTGTATTAATACTATGATTTATGTACAAATAAGGTTTTTGAAATTAGTACTATATATATTCTAAATTGTGTACTATCTCAATAACCACATGATAATTAGGAATGGTGTGTTTGAAGAACTGATTAATTTCAGGTAATGATTTTCCAGTGCACAAGAGACATGGGAAGTTTTTAGTATAATTAGACTTTGAATGCCAAGATCATGATCAATAAGAGTTAAAAGACCATTTGCAAAAGCTTTACTTATGGAATTTATACAGACAACCCCAGATTTTTCTTTAAAAAATGTCAAATCTCATTGTTAAAAATATATCTGATGAGATTGTTTGCTGATAACTCCATTGTTTTAACTTCGATCAGTATTTTATAAGAAAGGAGGACTACCAATAATTTTTCAGGCAAAAGAAAAAATTTGGTTTTAATTTGACAAATGTCAATTAATTAATAATCAACAAAATGGCATTCTAAATTTGCTTCAGATGGCAGTTCTATAACATCTATTGATTTTGTATTATTGGATTGAATATTGTTATTCATTATTTCTATGTGGCATACTTCAAGCAGGAAATGAATATGCCACATTACACAAAATTTTCTTTTCCTTTGTGAAGTATATGTATGAAATTATCTTAAATGCTACCAAATTCCCTATTGCTATGACAAGAATCTCTCTCTCAGTGTATATTATATCCCATATGTGTGTGTATACAAAACGTTTCTCTAACATAGTCTATAGCTATTAAATGAATTCTTTTTCATTCATTCAGCCTTTATGGATATACCTCCCACCAAGCACTCTGCAGAACATAATAAAGCTGTTATATGTGATGAACAAGAGTAAAAGGGCCTAGGAATGTACATCTAGTGCAGTCTTAAATATCATGCTGAAAATTATGGACCTTGTCTAGGGAATAGAAAGTTTTGGCATATTCACATGGCCACTAAATATTTCGGAATCATCTTTGATTTCTTTCTTTCCCTTACATGCCATAACCCTATCCGTATTGGCTCTACCCGGAAGATATGTACAGAATCTGCCCTATTTACCTCCACAACAGGGACTACCTAAGTACAGGTCACCTCCAACCTGGATTAAATGTCTCCCAATTGGTTTACTACCTCTGCCTTTGACCACTTCCTATCTATTCTCTACATAGAAACCAACAAGATTCCCCCTCCCCGCCCCTTGCCAAAATTAAGTAAAATCATGACATTTTTTCCCCTAATACCCTCCAACGGCTTTCCACCTCATATCAGGGTGAAAAAGACAAAGTACTGACAATTATCTACAAGGCTCTCTCTCTCTTTTTTTTTTTTAAAGATTTTATTTATTTGACAGAGAGAGATCACAAGTAGGTAGATAGGCAGGCAGGCAGAGAGAGGAGAAAGCAGGCTCCCTGCCAAGCAGAGAGCCCGATGCAGGACTCGATCCCAGGACCCTGAGATCACGACCTGAGCTGAAGTCAGAGGCTCAACCCACTTAGCCATCCAGGCACCCCTACAAGGCTCTCTTGATCGGGCCACTCATTCACTATCTTTCTGAATTCATCTGCACCAGGTGTTTGCCCACCACTCCCCTGCTCTTCAGCTAATAGAACTCCTTGGCTCTTTAAACATGCGAAGCATTCTACCATCTGAGGGCTGTTTCATTTGCTCTTTTGCCTGCTTGGTATAATTCCTTCCTTCAGGTCTGTTAAATGCCACCCAATTAAAGAGGGCTTCTCTGGACACATCCTATGAAATAGGATCTCTTGCACCAAGCTCTCTCTTTTCTTTATCATGAGCTAAGATAAATCTGTTTACTTTTCTATTGTTCGTCTCCCTTTCTGCCCTGAATCATTATGCTCATAGAGCAGACATTTTGTTTCAATCCTTGATGTACCTCAGCAGAGAATAGTGTCCTGGTACTTAGAAGGTGATCAACTTTGGTTTAATTTTATTGCAACTTTAAAAAAAATTGTGTGGCAGGGCGCTTGGGTGGCTCAGTCATTAAATGTCTGCTGTGGGCTCAGGTCATGATCCCAGGGTCCTGGGATAGAGCCCCCCATCAGGCTCCTGGCTCAGCAGGAAGACAGCTTCTCCCTCATCCACTCCCCCTGCTTGTGTTCACTCTCTTGCAGTCTCTCACTCTCTGTCAAATAAATGGATAAAATCTTTAAAAAAATTGTGTGGCAGTAATATGAGAATTCTATTACATCCGATCATTTTTCTGTTTGAGCATGGATTGCTTTGTTCATGTTTTTTTCTGAGATTCGTCTAGTGTTTTTGTTTGTTCTTTTGCTATTTTTTTATTTGTGTCTATGTATGTCATGATCATTTTAATTGAAACTAACTTCTGGAAGAAAATATCTGGCTTAAGGTAAAATTTTAATCTAAACCATAAGAGAACCTGAAAGCAAATTGAATTTTTTTTTGGTTTGTACCTTCTATTTTTGAAATTGTTTTCTCCACCTCATTCCTCCTTTCTCAGTACCAGGTCTTCTCCTTTTTATTCCTTATATGGACCCACTAACTGAAAATGCATAAAGTTCTCTAATTAAAGTTTGGGAAGTGAAGAAATTTTTACATTTCTTCACTACTCCTAAAAGGAGGGGCAGGGCAGCAAACATTAGACCAAAGGGTGGGAAAAAAATCCCTACATCTACATCACAATAAAATTAAGAAAAATGCCAGGACCAGAAGCTGCAATTAGAAAAGGATCTGTGAAGTCTGGTCTGAGATATAATAGAAGGCTCTAGCCTGAGGGGTGCCTTCTTGGAACTCCTATAGATTATTATTTCTCTAAACTTGGAAGACTTTCTCAAGGATCACTTAACAGAGATAGCATCTATTTCAAGAAAAGCAGCAAATATCCCTGCAGAGAACCAGTTTAACTTTGAAGAAAAGAAGAAAGGTGAAGACACTGAACGAAACAGGCCAACCTTATATTATTTCTGTCTTCAACCCACCCTTGTGGCTATAAACAAGGAAATAGGAGGGCAATGATCTATGGCAAGATGGACATCCCTTGCTGCTGTAAGCCCTTACATGACAGAATAGGGGGGCGATATACCTGCTCAGGTATATAAAGGAAATTGCATGCATAGGCAAAATTTCAGGAAAATCCTAATTGTCTAGAAGCTGCAAGCTACCCATCTTAAAACTTTCCATCAAAAAATAACAGTGTCTAATTGTATTAGTTTTCCATTGCTGCCATAATAAATGACCATAAATTTAGAAGCCAAATACAAATTTATTGTCTCTTGATTTCTATAGATTAGAAGTCTGGATAGGCGCGGCTAGGTTCTCTGCATAGGGTCTCCCAAAGCTGAAATCAAAGTGTGGTGCGCTTAATGTATATAATTGGAAGAATCTACTTCTGACCTCATTCAGGATGTTGGCTGAATTTCATTTCTTGCAATTCTAGGACTGAGAGCCCATTTCCTTGCTGGCTGTCAGCCAGGGGCTGATCTTTGCTCCTTTATTCTTTCACATACTTTCCGTGTGCCCCGCAGCTGCAGCAATGGCAGATGGAGATACTCTCCCACTTCAGAGCTCTCTGAATACCACTGCATCTCTCTGATTCCAGCTGAAAATTGTTCTCTTCCTTTAAGGACTGATACACTAACCTTATCTCTACCTGCATAATCCATAATAAAATCCCTATCTGAAGATCAGTAACCTCACCTCTGCAAAATTCCTTTTGCCGTATGATGTATTATATTCACGGATTCCAGGTATTTAGGAATGGCCATCTTTGAGGACCCATTCTGTTTACCGCGATAAAGATGATTAACACAACAATAACATACGCATAAATAGGATGTAAAATCAAAGGAGACAAGGAATACAAACTTAAAAGAAGATAAATTGAACAAAAGAATCACATAAGGACTCGGGCCAAGAGTTCTGAAAATAAAAGTACTTCATAGTCTCAAAGAAGTGATGGATAAAAATGATCTTCCTTAAAAAAAGCAAAAAGCAAAGAGGATACAGAGATTGAAAAATGATGTCATAAAACAATAAAATAAGTTGAAAAGAGGCTTGACAGAGCTTAACAAAGGAAAAAAGAAAAATTAAAATGTTACAAAGATGAAGGTTATATGTAAAGCAAAAAAAAAAGTATGGATGTGACTGCAAACCTCACTGAAAACAAAAGAAGCATCAGATGGATGCCTGGGTGGCTCAGTTGGTTGGACAACTGCCTTCGGCTCAGGTCATGATTCTGGAGTCCAGGGATCAAGTCCTGCTTCGGGCTCCCAGCTCCATGGGGAGTCTGCTTCTCTCTCTGACCTTCTCCTTGCTCCTGTTCTCTCTCACTGTCTCTCTCTCAAATAAATAAATAAAATCTCAAAAAAAAAAAAAAAAATGAATAGAAGCATCAGAAAGAGACCTGAGATAATTATTCAAAACAAAATGAAACAAATAGAAAACTTAAAATAATTTTAAAAAATAAAATGTACACAAAAGAGACAGAAAAGTTAAAACAGGTAGCTAGAGTAATTAGTTGTTTGGAAAATTGGAAGTAGAAAGTGACAAAAAAATATTTAAAAAAATACAATAGAAGAAAGGATCTTCAAATGGACCATGGCAAAACCAACCTCAGAAGAGATTGCACATGTTATAAACTTTGATGCAGTTAATGAGTTGGGATGAAGGAAAAGGTGGAGGGAGGGCAACTAGATTGTACAGTAATTGTGCTAATTTCCTCATCCCATCTTTCATAGCACATGGTCAGTAGGACCAAAAGTCAAAACGTATTTTTTAAAACAATAATGCTAAACTTAAAAAAACTTAATATTTTTCATAATTGTGTAATCTTAAAGGAAATTAGAGACATTTAAAAATCACATAATCTTAAAGGAAATAAGAGACATTTAAAAATCATCTCTATAGTGGTTAACAAGGACAACAACTCATTTGAATTTCAGCAAGAACTTTAGCATCAGTTAAGTTTATTTTTCTTCAGTTAAGTTCAGATAAAACTAATTTTTAAATGTCATCTGTATAAATTGTACCTATTACTTACCTAACTGTTTAGCCATCTTCAATCTATCTGGTCATCTCTTCTATCTATATATGGGCATTAAAGGCTGCCTGAAAACATTTTTACCTTAAATTAACTATGTTTAATCTTCATTAATGGAATTTGGTGTTCATGTATAATATTTATAGTCTAGTGGATTTGAATTAAATTACACACACATCTCTTCAACAAGTAAAATATAATTAAAATTTTATGGTCAAGTTTCCATTCAGCTTCCTATTTTATGCCTTAGCCCCTGCAAAGGCAAGTGGTACCACCTGTTCTGGGCCCAGCAAAGCTCCTGAGTGTCTTCCAAAATTTATATCCAGAGATCAGTGGGGACCATGACAGTGCATATCCGAGACTGTAGGTTTTGGATATGCACTATTTCTGCTATTTCTGCTTCTGGAATAGACCAGTCACAGTAATGGGAACTTTTTCCTCAGTAGCACGACTCACAGGCTGACCCTAAGAGAGTTACAGGCAATGTGGATATTAGCAGGAAAGACAGTTTTCTAGACTCCCTTATCTTAATAAGTACATATTGCTTCTGATATAGGATATATGTTTTCAGGTTCCCAGTAGATCCCTGGTGTCTGTTCCTGGTGAGACTGTGAGTTTTACTTCCTCTAATCTCTTCTCCTTACAGTACATCCCCTGAGCCTTCTCTACACACAGAAAGGTCCACTGCTGTCATCCTATTATAAACTGTACCATTGACTGTATCACTTTGCCCTTTCCTGTACACCAAAAGAGAGGTACATATTGCATTTATGTAATAAGATGCTAGATAATGGGGTTTTGGAGGTTTGTGAGTAAAATTTTCAATAATTAAAATTACTTCCTAGATAGGAAATGATCCCATGGACATTGCTTACAGAAACTGGTTTGTAAAGGTAATAACTGTAAGAAGCAGTGGTAGTCAAATTCATCTTTTTGTTAATTGTGTGGGAATTCTCACTTTTATTTATATTATATAATGATCACACTTTGACTCTACAAGCAACTTTTTTGGAAGGTTAAACAAAATTATAGAGGTACTAGAGGTCACAATAACAGCATAATTACAATGCTAATTCAATCAGTATCTATTATTAATTTCAAACAATATTTTCATTTTTTCAAGTTTCTAATCACCAAATCTCTTCTACTATCAAATACAGATATATTATTAACATCATTCCCAAAATGTCATTAACTTTAAGATTTGTTAAATAATTACATTTATCTCAAAATAATATTTTGCAATGATTTTACATTTCATCTTCTTATAATGAACCCCAATTTAGTTGGTTAAATAATTTAAAGTATAAGTAAAAAGACCTCTAAATACATTTCTCACAAAAGAAAAATGCTTCCCAGCCAAGTGCCTGAGGAGGTTTTTTCTCTTCACATTCACAGTGACATACAACAAAGAAACCGTGCTAGAAGAACAGAAGGTTCATCTACAACATCAGTCATCAGAACAAAACATAAGTCAGGGACTTGGATTCTTGTCAGACCTCTGCCACTTTGCAAGTCACTTGATCTCTCCAAGGCATCCGGTCTCCTCTATAAAATGGAACAGTTGAACCACGTAAGGTGAAGTCTGACATTTCTGGGAGCACTAAAATTCCATGAGTTTTGATTTAATCATATTACCAACAAAGGGGGAGTCAACTCATTGCATGGTATAGCATCCTAAGTTGTTAGTTAATGGCAATGGGAAAGAACATATGAGGGGGATCTCAAAGTCAGAAATCCAGCTTTTGTTTGTTTATCATAAAAATGTGAGTCCCTGGGAAATTTACCTAACTTTTCTCAGTCTCAAGTTCCATATTTATAAATCAAACTTCAAATATATCTGCTTGACCTTTATTTACCATTGTTCACCATTGTTGACACAATTGCCACCTTCAAGAGTTCTGTAGACTTCTCATTTTACCTCTTCTCCTCAACACCCCTATTCCCTATTCGTCTTGCTGTATTGTCATTCTCCCAGCAATGTCCTAGGAAGTACACAAACACCAACAAGTGAGTCTTGAATGTAGTGTGAGTCCTACAAGAGTGTAGGAAATGTTATTTGCAGATAGTAAGGAAAAACATAGACATTTTTAAATGCACAGCAAAAGAATATTGAGAATTAAAGTAAAAAGAGGTATCAAATAATTCAGTTATCGCGTTCTTCAGTTATAAGTTACTTGGCTTAAAGAACCCTTCCTGGATGTGGTTTCAAAGGATCTAAAATTTTCCCAATTTGGAAATGGTAGGAATGCTTAACTATATGTTTGCCACTTTCCACATAGGGCACATTGTATCTATATCTCTCTATTTTTCTTAATTATGATCATTTCCTTTTCCAAAGAGGATTATTGAAACTGATTTCTGCCCTCTCCTTCACACACTGGGTTGTGGAGTTTAATTTTTTTTTTAAACATTTTTTGGTTGATGTCTTAAAATCAAAACATTGGAATGTGTTTTGTGCACAGACTTTATTCAAAGATTGAAACCAGAAAGGTGGCTCATTTTCTAATATTTTGCATTTTTTAATTTTTTAATTTTATTTATTTTTTTTAAGATTTTATTTATTTATTTGACAGACAGAGATCACAAGTAGGCAGAGGCAGGCAGAGAGAGAAGGAAGAAGCAGGCTCCCTGCTGAGCAGAGAGCCTAATGTGGGGCTCGATCCCAGGACCCTGAGATCATGATCTGAGCCAAAGGCAGAGGCTTTAACCCACTGAGCCACCCAGGTGTCCCCTAACATTTTGCATTTGTAATGAACTTTTGGTACAACTACATTTATTCCAGATATCTTGAATTACTTACTGTGCAGTCTATCCAGTCCAAATTGAAGTCATTTATAAAACAATTGAAATCACAATACATAGTTAAAAAAAAAACTGGACTACTTCAAATTTTATTAGCTTTTGAATTTGGAGGTGATCAGGGTATGAGCTTGTGCCATAGAAGATAATTTAAAATTATCGAAACACTTCACATATTTTTAAAACCACTTCAGTGGGGGAAATGATGGTGTTTGGAAAATGGTTATGAGGGTGTAAAATTATCAGAGAGCTTAAGTGCTTCAGTGTAAAAGTGATCAAGGTTCTTTGCTTGCACATCACAAAGCAATTGAAAATTACTGAAGTACTTCAAGTGGTTCATGTTTCCAGAAGAGTTTGCAGTCTTTCCTCCTCAGAGTGCTTTAAATTTTTGAATGTCTGAAAATTTCCAGTATGTTGCAATTACACACACACACACACACACACACAGTTCTGATTATCAGTTTAGAAGTCAATGAAAATATTGAACTTCTAAGCTATGTCTATGCAAATATGAAGAGATTGGAGATCATTGATTTCAAGCGGCCAAAATAAATTCATGAAGCCATGTCTCCGTTTGAAAATTACAGTGCAAAATGAAGCTGGAGAGGAGAGATTTGTGGGGAGGAGGAAGGGAAGAGGTAATAATATTTTTGTTTTGTTTTGTCTCTAGGTAATATATCAATTTCAACTAAAAAATAGTCAGAATTCAAGTTACTTATAGATAACAGGAAAATTAGAATTAAACAATATCAAAATACAGTTAGTGACTTAATTTGGGATCCTAAAGCCATAGATTCCACTGATTTTTAAAGTTAATAACGAAAAACAGTGTAATTCTACAATTGTTTAAGGCAGAATTCAAGAATTATTCCAACAACCTTTGAAGCTTCAGCTTCTACTGGAATAGTGAATACTCAGGCTACCTTGATTTTAAGGACATCTATCTCATGCTTTAAGTTTATCTAATCTGATATATAGCCAATCAGCCAATTTATTGAACACCGGCTCTGTGCTAAACACTGTACTAGGCACTGAAGATATTACACAAAATATGGACAGAACAACTGCCCTCATAAGCTTCAGAGTTAGAAGGACTTTAGAAGTTTTACAAGGCAGACTTCCTTTACAAAGAAGAAAACTGAACCCCAGAGAAATAACATGACTGGTTCATTGTCACAATCCGAGCGTTGGAGGTTGAACAAAAGCTGCCCTTTAGTGGTAATGCCTTTTGCTTGGACTAACAGCACTGAAATTCTACTTCAATTTTGTTTTTCTGGCATTAGTAAAGGCTGAGGGGTGTTAAGTCAAAAGGTTGAAAATTTGCACAAGCACAATACAGATAATAATAATTTGACTTCAAGTTATTATTATTATTGTTGTTCAGCCAAGAACATTGTCAATAAATAATATAAACAAGGTACATCATATGTAACTTAGAATCATCACTCATACCTGAATGTCTGAATACCTACATTCAGATAATATGGTTTGGAAATCCGATAAGCTAACAGTCTAAAAGCCGTGAAGTATGAATGTATATTATCAAAATAAGAGTAAGATTCTGAAAAAAAATCCCACAAAATTTATATTCAAAACAATATTAATAAAATTAAATAAGTGGGAAAGAGGTTTGTGATGCACTCCGAAATAACTATATTTAGAATATTATGTATTTTTCGGGGCACCTGGGTGGTGTAGTCACTTTAGCTTCTGACTCTTGGTTTTGGATCAGGTTGTGATCTCCAGGTTGTGAGATCTAGCCTCACATTGGGTTCTGTGCCCTGTGTGGAGTCTGCTTCAGATTCTCTCCTTCTGCCTTCCTACTAGAGCTCTCTCTCTTTCTCTCTCTCTGAAAAAATAAATAAAATCTTTAAGAAAAAAAGTTATGATTTTTCAACAATAGATGTTTATTAGAATAAAAATAACAATATAAAGAAATATAGATGTGATTATATAGTGATTATTACAATGACTATATATTTACAGTATTATTTTGTATATCTGCACCCAAAACTACACAAAGTGACATTAGGTACTCTAATTTTTAATAGGATAATTCCATTTAAGATATAACATTTTCATGTAAAATTTCTTTTTGTGAATTATTCTCATCTTGTGAAAATGAATTAAAAGACAAATGTTAAAATGTCATGAGTAAGAAAAACTTTAAAATAAAGTACAGCATTCAAGATAAAGTATACTTGATCCAGACATAATAAAGAATATAAAAAGAAGAAATAAAAGGGGAAGTTGCAGAGAAAAGAGCTTTTCCCTCCACCAGCTCAAACATTGGATCCCAAGGCAATAATACAAATAATTCTTAGAAGCCAGGAATCACTTGGCTAAATATTTAGTTAACAAACTTTCTCAATAATGTAACTTCATAGAAACAGACTCAAAAAGTTAGTGTAAGTCCATGATTTCTAATAATACAAAATCATAAAAATACAAAATATAATTTTGTTTAATTACTGACATCCTTCATGTAACAATTGCTTAATAAATGATTTTTTTCTTGAAATGTGTCTTTCCATTTCAGAAGACAATTTTTTTGGCATAATGACTTTTCCAACTCTAGTCTCTATAAATAGTCTACAAGTGGTATTTCAGTATTTCATAGCAATAGGACATATGGATTCATATGAAAAAAAGAAAACCATTATTATTTTGGATAGATAGTATGGTACAAAAGTATACCTAAACAAAGTAAGATAAAGCAATAAGCCAGGAAAACACCATTAGGGTACAATTAAAGCTAGAGCCCAAAGTACTTCAAATGCATAGCAGTATTCCTTGCACACTGTATGCTGCTTCACAGAAGATGTCCTTTTAATTCCTGTTCCTTCACATACATAAACACAGCCAAGTATTTTGGATTCATTCAAATCTAGCATGGGGTTCAAATTTGTACTTTAAGAGAAGCTCTCTCTAGAAACTGTTGCATCATTGAGGAGTATGACTTTGCCTGAAACTGTAAAGTCCAAACATCACTTCATGCTGAAGCTGACATACACTTCAAAAAAAAAAAGTGAAACTTGACGATTTCCAACGAGTATACCAAAACTACAAATTCAGGGTACAAAATTGTTTGTAGAATGTTATTTCAGTTATTTCAAACACACTCATAGAAAAAGACTAGGAGAAATCTTGTCTTTAGGCATAGATGGGAATGTTAGGTGGTTTTGATTTTTGAAATAGTGCAAAAATGCTATCTTTAAATACGTCGAACAGGCAAAAAGCCCTATAGTAAACTACAGAAATAGCGATTTATGTTGACACAAAGTAATTAGCAAAAACTCTTTTTTTATATGAATGATCAATGAGCTTTGATTCCACCTGATAGTATTAAGACCCGGTTCACTACCAAAACCCAAATAGAATCCCATGGAAAGTTTTGCCAACAATTTTTCTGTAATCAAGATGTTTTATACCTACTTCCCTCCATGTGTGCACCAACTAATAAAATATGGTAAATGTCAAGCTTAAAAACAATTTTATTGGCTTATTTAGAAGGTAAGAAAAACACTTCATGCACTTGGCTCATTCCAAATACTTAATCCAACAGATTTTGTTGAGAACAGTTCATTTCTGGGTGTAATGCCCCAGAGATGAAAGAAGAAGAAAAAGAACTCTCTTCTGGAAGTTCATGGTTTTGGAAAGGAGAAAGGTATAAATATTATAAATAAGTGTTCTCTGCGTGTGCACGTACCATATATTTATAGATACTTGCTACATAGAAGCTATATACAAACAAGTATATACATTTAATAATATATTGTATCTATGTTTATGCATATGTACATTCTATGCATATTTACTTTTTAGATAAGGAATAAACCAATAAAAATATATGTATATTTGCCAGGACTTATCAAATAATTCAATACAGTACACTTTTAACATGTGTACCTGAATTTGGTGAAATTGAGCTGGAATTTGAATTTGAATCTTCTCTATGCTTCCTGGGGAAGTGAACTTGGTAATGTTGCCCCCAAATCCCCAACAGTGAGAGCATGATTGGAGCTGAGCCTCAGGGCTGACATTTAAGAGTTCTGTGACAGTAAACATTTTAGTTCATTTGGCTGAGGCTTACTTTTCTCATCTGTGTGCTAAAGATTTATTTCAAGGAATAAATGAGATAATTAAATAAGATTAAATAAATTAATTGATTGGCACAGTGTCTGACACATATTACCATAGTAAGTGCTCAATGATAAGCCTGTCTAAATACACATATATATGAAAAAACTCGAGGGGTGGAAAGTTAAGTAAAATGGTTTCTGGTCATGCAGCTAAAAACTGATAGAGACTGTGAATTCAAAGCCCATGTCATTTTCATAGCAACTTGGAACTCCTAAATGTTTAAGACTCAAGTCACCGTTATTCTTCCTGGATTCTATGGGATATAAACAGTACTGTTTACCTACTGTTGGTCAGAAAGTATTCTAAATATTTTATACGGGATTTACTAATTCCCTGCAATTGATATTTGATCTTGAACTTGAAGTTTATGTCATAAATTTTATGTCTTTTTTCTACCACTTAAAATTTTTTTTTAAATTTTATTCATTTATTTGACAGAGAGAGATCACAAGCAGGCAGAGAGGCAGGCAGAGAGAGAGGAAGGGAAGCAGGCCCCCCGCTGAGCAGAGAGCCCGATGCAGGGCTCTATCCCAGGACCCTGAGATCATGACCTGAGCCGAAGGCAGCGGCTCAACCCACTGAGCCA
The DNA here is from genome assembly GCF_002288905.1 of Enhydra lutris kenyoni. Classification (NCBI taxonomy): domain Eukaryota; kingdom Metazoa; phylum Chordata; class Mammalia; order Carnivora; family Mustelidae; genus Enhydra; species Enhydra lutris. Next base: position 7,860,037 of record NW_019154133.1, on the reverse strand, counting down.
CCCAGGCGCCCCTCTACCACTTAAAATTTTTAGTGCTTCAGGTATACAAATAATAGAGTCAGGAAACTTCATTTTCTATAAAGACTCTAAAATGAAAATTTGTAGGAACTTTCTGACACTCATTCAAATAAAAATATGGATAATATCCTAGAAACAAAATAACAACTTATCAAATATCTTGAAAAACTATTTTGTACTTTACACGGCCCATGGCTAAATCCCAGTCATGCCATCTGACCAAAGGAAAAGAAATATTACTACTTTAGTTTGTAGAAACCTGTTAGTTAGGAATGTCTGCAAGAAAATCCCACTCAACAATGTGAACTGAGCACCCACTTTGCACAAAACACTGTATATTATTAGATAGCCATGATATTACCAGTGGAACCAAGGTGCCAGACTGTAATAAACATGTTATTTTGATATTTGTGTTGTTTGATATTGTTTTAGAAATTTAGTAAGTTTACTGTTAAGTCTGATATTTTAAACCAATTATATACCTCCAAATTTTCTGCATATCAAGTCAGAATAACTTTAAGAAGCTAGCCATACAAAGTGAAAAATACAATAGCCATATCTTTACTACTGTCATCTACCTTCTATCTCCTGTTGGAAGCACATCCTAAAGGCAAAGGTGATCGTGTCATTCCTCTGCTTCAAACCAGTCGAGAGTTCTTCATAATCTACACCATTCTTTCTTAAACAAACAAACAAACGAACAACCCCACCCCAAAACCCAAAAGGTCCAGAGACATTCTCTGTATCAAAATCTCCAGATGCGTAGGTTAAAAACTGCAATTCCTGCTTACTTACAGAAGTAAAATTCCTGAAGATGCTGTCTAGAATATGTATTTTTAAAAAGCATGCCACTTGATTGTTTTACACGGAAAATTTCTTTGTTTCTTGATGCACAGGACCATGGCCATGCTACTTGGCATGATTTACAAAAATCTTGATGAAGATCTTTATTTGCCTTTTTCAGCCGCATTTCCCAATGTCTCCTTTGCTGGTTATTAATTGACTGCCTCTTAGCTCCAAATACACTTTTCTTCGACCTGCTTTGTGATACAGGCATCGGACCCTATAAACATTTCTCTTTGGTCAACAGCTGCCTTGTGAGACATTACAAGTACAGGGTGCTGGAGGGGCATTGCAAAGCCATTATCAGGGTTGAGTCTTTTTACAGTTCTGAGTGCTATTTTTCTGGGCTACTTCCAGACTTCTATGGCAAGGTACCAGAAGTACAGCCCATAGTGCTCCCATTCCAATAGCTTTTGCCACAACCCAGCAGATGGCTTCTTGCTTTTCTGCTCTGTTTTGTTGTACCGAAGTGACCTTCTCTCCCATCTAGTGGGCAGCATCCACACCCTCCCCTGAGGTACAAATCTCACCCTTGGGGAAGCCATCTTCCAAATTTGTTCACTTCCTTGAGTTCTTTCCTTAGTCTAAAAGGTAATGGTTACTTTATATATTTGCTATCCCTACAGTCTTTGGAATTCTCTTTTTGTCTGTTCAGTAAACTTCATATTTTTGTGAAACCTTTCTAGGTGCTCTCTGGTCCTTTCTTGTTTTACAGTTTTTTCCAGAATCGGGCCAAGTCACCCCTTCCAGATTGTCTTTCTTAGTCTTGTCAGATAAAGAGGAGAAATTTTCTCTCTGTTCTCTCCCAGGGTCTCCACCACATCTCTTCCACAGCATTCATCTCCCATAACTGAAGTTGTTTCTTTAATTCTCTGCCACTCTTCTTAATCTTTGAAACCCAAACAACAGTATTCTATGATATAAGTGTCCATATCGCGGAACACATACTAGCTACCAAATACAGCATTTGTTCCTTAAATAACTTCCCTTCTCCTCCTCCTCTCCTCCTTCTCCTCCCCCTCCTTCTTTTTAATTTACATTTTAAAGGGGAAGTTTTGAAGGTATATAATTTGGCAGAAGTGTTGAATGGACATCCTTAGGGCTAAATAAGCTTTTTGTCTTGTCTAAATCCATACAGCAATGCACTTAATAGACAAAGAATCTAGCATACTATAGCAATTTCTGTAACATTGAACAGTGGGCTGTTAGGAATGGACCAATGCCAGGATACATTTCTCATTGACAATTAAATACCCATCAACTGCTAATGATGACTCCTAGTCACTTGTTTGACACAGACTAGACAGAAAGGCTATGATCTAGATGGGAAAGGTATTTGATCTCATTACTCATCCTCAGAAACATGCACTGCCTCAGAATGTTGAATGATTGGAGACTTTGATGAAAAGAAAGTTACAAAATATAGGGTTGTTTATGAAAAATGTACACATTCTATTGTAAAGAATATAAATGTGCTATTTGATTTATGTATGTTTATTTTTGGTAAGTATTAAACATTTTCTGTTACTAAATTCTAGTTTTCAAAAGTAGCAAAACTGTTGCATGATGTACGGACAGAAACTTGGTGTCAAAAAGGAACACATTTTTCACATAGTATTTGCTCCTCCACAGTTGATTTTGAAATGTTAGTAATAAATTTATTTAAGATTTAACTTGTATTCCATTTACAAAATGAGTATAATGGCAAGGATTATTTTCAGAACACAACCATTGGGAAATATGTCTTGCATATGGAATAATTTCAAGTTTGACTTCTCAAGCAAGTAAAATGCAATTGATTTCAATACATTTTTGACACTCCTCCAACACTAAAAATATGTAGCTACCACATTATTTTTGACCCAGAATATATTTTATCAAATAATTCCTGAATCTTTGGGTTTTCACTCTTTTTTCCTATTCAAGAACTTCCTCAAGTTCTCAACTATGAGAAATAATCTGACAATCAATGGAACTGAATTTTCCTAGTATATTGTAACCTACTGGCAAGAACATGGTATCATGGTATAGGGATGTTACTCTGGATAGAATAGCTTATTTAACTCATGTCTAAATTATGGGTATTTAATATGATAAAACAAAAAGTGGGCTTAAATAGCTAAAGAAGAGACATTTCTGAAAAGTTTCTCTCCTCATAGTGTTTATCTTTTAACTTCTTGACATATATACTTATATAAAATGCCATTATCTCATTGTACACATTAATATTTGTTGTATCTCAGAAAACTCATAATTATATACAGAAATAAGAACAAATTTTTTCTTTACATATACATCATTATACCCTTGGGAATTGAGTTTTACCCTCCAGGACAAAATGACTATTTTTGTTTCAATTGATTTCATTTGGATTAAGTTATAAGTACTTTCTTTTTGGTTCATATTGCAAATAAATTATTTTATTTGCAAATGAACAAAGGGAAATAACTGTATACAATCTATTTTAACGGTACAGGGAAGAAAGAAATATGGAACAGACATTCAGTGTTTAAACAAATTTGATAATATACAGACTTTTGTAAAAAAAAATGTTCAAGAGTATTCCATATTGGGGGCCTGGGTGGCTCAGCCATTCAGCATCTGCCTTTGGCTCAGGCCATGATCCCAGAGTCCTGGGATTGAGCCACGCATTGGGCTCCCTGCTCAGCGGGAAGCCTGCTTCTCCCTCTCCCACTTCCTCTGCTTGTGTTCCCTCTCTCTCTGTGTCTCTCTCTGTCAAATACATGAATAAAATCTTTTAAAAAAAGAGTATTCCATATTTAAAAAAAAGAATACTCCATATTATGAGGAAGATCAAAACTCTGTGATATACATATTCAACAAATATTTATTCGGTGCCTATTAACACCATAGATCACATACATTTTACATCATTCGGTTCTTTCCTCAAAACTGTGAGGTTTATAAAATATTTTATAGATTACAAAATAAGATTCAGAGAGGCAAGAAACCATTAATTCTAATTAGTAAGATGCTAAAATAACTTTGGGGGTCAGAAAAAAAGTACATGAAATACGGAATATTAAACTACAGTTGTCATAGAAGAAACTCTCCTTTGCCTACAGTTTTTCTTCTGGACGAAGCGGAATTACTGTAATAGCATTTGCACTTCTTACCTTCTTGCAGCGCAGCATGGTGGTTAAAAGCTTAGAGTCAGACTGCCTGAGTTAGATGACTAGCTCTGGAACTTAAAAACTGAGTAAACTTGGGCATGTTATTTACACATTTTGCTCTTCAGTTTTATTATTTGTTAAATGGAAATACAAGCATCACCTATCTTCAAATTTTGTTGTGTGGATTCGATAGTAACTTATGGAGCTTCCTTGAGTTAAAATGGGATTATATCCCAATAAACGCATCATTAGTTGAAAATACTGTAAGTCAAAAATGATTTAAAAAATATTTATTTTTTGAGAGAGAGAGAACACGCGTATGCAAGTGCACACATGTGCATTGGTACAAGCAGGAGGATAGGCAGAGGGAGAAGCAGGCTCTCCACTGAGCAGGGAGACCATTGGGGGCTGGATTCCAGGACCCTGGGACCATGACCTGAACAGAAGGCAGACGCTTAATTGGTTGACCCACCCAGGTTCCCTCAAAAATACTTTAAATACACCTAACTTCCTGAACATCCTAGCCTAACCTAGTCTGCCTTAAACATGCTCAGAACACTTATATTAGTCTATGGTTGGGTAGAATGTTGAATATCTTGTGAAATTTATTGAATACTGCACTGAAAGTAAAAAACAGAATGGTTGTTTGGGAACAGGATGGTTGCAAGTACGTTGATTGTTTACCTTTGTGAACGCTGCCTGGCTGGCTGGGAGCTCCAGATGCTGCTGCTGCCCAGTATCATGTAAGACAGTATCTTATACATATCGCTATCCCAGGAAAAGAACCAAATTCAAAATTCAAAGAGTGGTTTCTACCGAATTGTATTGCTCTGACACCATAAGTCATAAACCAAACCACTGTAAGTCAAAGACCATCTGTACTTGGCAAATATTCATCACTGACTCTTAAGTTTCAACTGTTTTTTTAAAATCATATTATTAAATATGATTAATAGTTTAGTCTTTATCAGTAGCTTAATACAAATATATGTGCATATAATTGTCACAAGTTCCTTTTATGTGATTTTTTTTACCGGGTTCTTTTTAGTTTTTGGAAGAGACCATAGATTTTTTTCTAATGAATTTTGCTTAACACTCTAAATGTACTTTGCCTACTCAACAATTCATTAGATAGGTTTAGTTGATGAATGAATAGATGTTAATGACTTCTAATCATTTAATGTGATACAAATCAATTTAATGATGCAAAATTCTCATATTTTACTTAAAAATGTGCCCTGTTTAGGTATTTGCAGCATGATTACAGTTTGTTCTAAAAGCAGATTTTAAAAAAGTCATTTCTATTATGATCTACATGATAATTTGCAAGGTATTCCAATTGGTACAACATTAAAACTGATTTTATTTTGCATTTTGAAGAGTTGCAAGGGCAAATGTAAACATACACAAATCAGGATTATATGATGATTTGACACATTTGCCTGACATGCCTCCATATACCAGAACTCACCTTTGAAAATGTAGACACAGGTGGTGAAAGTTTGTGAGAGATGTCAAATTACAGTGCCTAACAGCTCTTATCTCTAGACATGCCATGGTCGGCCATCATTAGAGTTCCCTGATCTGGCCCACAACAGTGTGGAAATCTAAACATAGAGGCCTCACTGCCAATCATTATTTAAGTCTCATCATTGTTTTTTGGAGCAGTCGCCATAGCAAAGGAAGTGAATTCATTAGCAGTCTTAGAGCTCCCTAGTACACCTGAAAAAATTACGGGCTTTGGTCAGTAGGAAACCTAAATTGTCCATGTAGTTTCATCTGGTTCACATGAAGCCACAAAATATCTTATGTGATTACCTTTTTTCATTATAGAATGTCATAAGATTCAGCTTTTTTGCCTATGAAATGATATTTAAAAATATATTTCCATAGCAAAATTTGGTGTATGTTTTTATATTGTTGAAGGAAAGGTAAGACAGAATTTCAGGAATGAATATATGGATAAACTTTACAAAAGAATTTTGTACATCAAAAAATGACTCTGGAATTATCTACTAAAATGTGAAGTTCTCATCGCCCCAAAGTAGTGTTAGTATAAAAATTGTATGATCATGTTTTCTTTTTATTGATTCATATGGTTATACAATTTTCTCTCCATTAGTCTCTTACATTTTTTTCTAGACCATTCTTTTCATCTTTTACTTTATCTATAGATGGCCATAATATTTATGAAATATTGTTATTTATTGTTTTTACTGAATACAATTTCTCCCTTGTTATTAACAAGTGCAAGTGGGAATCAGCTTTTCATGATAATATCAACTAAAATTTGCAGCATAGTGCATAAATAATAAAGTATTTTTCAATTAATTATGATGATGATGATATTTTGTAAGTTTCTTCTTTATTTAGAGCACTTGATTCTTTTTTTTCTTTCTATTGATTAGTGAAATTGGACAAGTCAAAATCAGTGTTCTCATATATAGTCTGTCTTACACCCTCCTGATTTCCAATTGAGCATGTTCCAGTATGGTTAACTTCTACCTGAGTATAGCAACTCCTTTCTGTGAATACCAATGTTCGAGATACTTAATCGTATCTGTAAACCTTGCAACATCTTGTAAGCATGACATTTGTTTTACAACATTGACAAGAGAGCAGCTGAGATTCAGAGAAGGAAGGCAATGTGCCCATGGTTCCCTGATCAAGATATGATGGATCCACAATATGAATTCTGGTTTCTCCTTCAACTATGTGACACAGAATTTATGAAAATTGAATCCTGTCTTTATTTTTATTTTTATTTTTTTAAGATTTTATTTATTTATTTGACAGAGATCACAAGTAGGCAGAGCAGCAGGCGGTGATGGGGAGGAGGGGGAAGCAGGCTCCCTGCTGAGCAGAGAGCCCAATGTGGGGCTTGATCCCAGGACCCTGAGACCATGACCTGAGCCAAAGGCAGAGGCTTAACTCACTGAGCCACCCAGGTGCCTCTTGAATCCTGTTTTTAGAGCCAAACAAAGTGGATAGGGCCCCCTTACTCAATGAGCAAACTTGGACAAGTTGCTTAACTTTTTTGAATCCGAGTTTCCTGCTCTGTCGAAATACACAGTCCTGGCCTAATCCCCAGGATTGATGTATATACAATTGCTGCTCAGGAGCTGACACTACAAGATGCAATTTTCTTTACTAACAGGTCCCCCCCACCGCCTTTCTCTCTCCCTCATTTTTACTTTCTCCCTGCCCTCGTCTTCTTTCTCTGGCATGGAAGAGTAAAATACCCATCCAAGTTCAATTTCTGGCTCCATTTTGTTACAACTTATTTGATGTTGGGAGCACTACTCTGCCATCTCAAATAGTTTTCTTATATCACAAACAAGGGATAACCAGGCGTACTACGTATCATGGTTAGTATACCGTGGGTACTCAATAAATGTTGATTCCCTCCTTTCCTTATTGCTTTTTAAGATACAAAGCTGTATGCAAATGTCAGGTCTTATTATTATAAGGAATTAGAAGGGTATGATCAAATTCGTATTTAATTTAATATCCAGACGAACCCAGAAAAGGGCATTTAACTTGTGTTCTAACATTTCAGGGGCTGTTTGCCAACATGCTGCCATGGTTATTTGCTATCATTTAGAAATGATCTCTCTTCTCTAGATTAGAAAAAAATCCTCCTTCCCCTCATAATTGACCTTTGCAGGTGTCTATTAGATGCCAACATCTCATACATTATTTGAGCACTGGTCTTTCCCAAATACTCTTCCAGTGCTGAGATTGTACTCTTCTAAGATTGACATTTGCTCCTTTCTCTCGGTATTAATTTCTTTTGTCTTAACTATGAAATCTCAAGACCTGGTTCTCCTTATTAAATTAGCTACTTTAATATTTCCTTAATTGTCTTGCCTGACCTTTATTCTAGTCCTCTTCCATCACTCCATAGTGGCCCCCAAAACAAAACTTCATTTATTATTTTTCCTTGTCAACTTTCCCTCAGCTTGGCTATGCTTCCTTAGGCATTTTCCTTCTTTATTGGGCTTGTTTTCCTCACTATTTCCCCTCTCCTTTGTTTCTCTTATTTTCTAGTCCTCTGCCTTTAATTTCTCTGACATCTATTTTTTTTTTTCCACACCATTTCTTCCTGGCTATGATCTAATCTCCCCTCTTCCAAATCAGAAATGACCATTTTTCACAAGATACAAAGAAGGTGGATTAAAGGAGGAAGGTAGTATATCTGTAAAGAACATAAATGTTTATATAACAAAGTACATGGCAAAAGGATTCTAGGTTTGGAAGTGATTCATGTGGGTAGTTAGAAATTTCTGTGGTGGATGTGTTTGCAACATTCCATTCCCGATGCTAATGAGTTGAGGTTTGAAGTGTGTCCAGTAAATGAAAGCATGTCTGAGGAGACCTTGGAGAAATCATAACCTTGCTAGGAGGTAGTGCAAAATTAATCCTGCATTTTTAGTGTGTTTCATGCCTTGTCTGTGATTCCATTGTTATGTCACTCCTGTCACTTGACGACTATGGCTTACTGATGTTATCTTTCTGTGTTTCATTGTTAGTTGCATGGAATGTATTTAGTCGTTCATGCTGCTGTCTGTTTTCTAGTGTTCCAGTTGCCTTTTAAGTCTTTATTTTTCCTGCGTGTTCAAGATGAATGTGTAATATTTTTCCAGAGGTGAGTTACAACTTGTGAGGTTCAAACACATGATGTTGACATCTCTTTTTGTTGAGTGTCAAAATTTTGAGGATTTTTTTCTTAGATATTCTTGAAAGCAAAATTTATGAATGTATGAAGAGGTACCTGAGCCAAGATATGGCTTTAATAAGTTTTTGGCTAAATTATTACAAAATACTTACTTCATTTCTCAATATATGTAAACACATACTTCTGTAAAATAATTCTAATGCCCGTATTTGTATGAAATTATAATAAAATTTCACATATATCATCTTTGAGATTAACATAAACTCTATGAAGTAGGTAAAGCAGATCTCATCCCTCTTATTTACAGGTGAGATAAGGGCTTCTAGAAGTTTTATGACATTCTCAAGGTCCCATGGCTAGAAAAGGATTGGGACTGGAATACTTCAGTGTACTATGTTTACTCATAATTCATTACTTTTTCCAGAAATTTAAAACCACTGATATAAATGTGTACAAAATGTCTTAGTGACTATGAATAAAAAGTCATTCATATTTTCTGCCATTGTTATCATAATAACTACAACTTTCCAGCTACCATACTTCTATTATTTCTAATTTTTACAACAAAACTATAAGCTACATCTAATTAGTCCCAAATTATAAATGAGAAAGATGATGTCAGAGAATTTTAATAACACATCTGAAGTTATTATTTTAGGAACCAGTCTTGCATTTTCATTTATTGAGTGTTCATTATTTCTTATGCTTTCTACAATATAATTTCTAAATAAATTCTTTAGTACCACTTTATTTTACAGTTATGAAAGATTTTATGACTGTTATTTAGATAAAAGAAAAACCAGTGAGAAGAAAAGGAAAAAAAAAATGAATTGCCGTATAGCAGTAGCAGAATTTCCAGGTAATGTCCTCTCTAAACCCCATTGTCTGTTACTGATTTATCAGTGACCTGGATATATGTGCAGTGGTCAGCCTCTGAGTGACCACTGAGGCCAGCTGTAGATTGAGATACAAAGTGATCAGAGTATCTCACACCAACACATGTGTGCCCATATTGGTACACTGGTCAAAATCTCATCTGTCAATTTCAAAGATATCCACTGTCTTTGTTTTCTATTGCTGTGAAAAAAATTGCCACAAAGTACTATAAAATAATATGGATTCATTCTCTCACCTTTCCTGTGCCTTAGGAATCTGAGCATGACTAATCTGGGTCCTCTGCTCTGGATTGCCATGGCAGCCATCAGTATGTCAATTAGGTTGCTTTTCTTTCTGAACTGAGGTGTTACAAGTTCATCTGGTTGCTCCTGTCGTTGGCAGAACTGAGGTCCCTCTTTTCTTGCTGACTGTCAGCAGAGGATCCCTTTTAGTCCCTCAGGGCCATTCACATTGCTTTGCCATGTGATTCTCTCTCAGACTCTCTTATAGCATGGTGGCTCACTTCTTCAAGCCCAGTAGGAGAACTTCTTACTCTAGTCTGCTAAAACAGAATTACATATAGTGTAACACAATCACAAAGTGACTATACCATCACCTTTGCCACATAATGTAACCTAATCAAGAGAGTACCTATCCAACCATTTTTGCCATAATCTCTGACTTACAGACAAGTTACAATTCTACTCATGCTCAAGGAGAGGGGTTTATAAAAGGACACCACTCATGGAGTATCATCTTAGAATTTTGTTTAACATATCAATTCACACAGCAGAATTTTCTAAGAGGAGCCAAGAAGTTCCACTTTCTCTTTCCACTTAAGCTGATGAGAAAATGACATTGGTCGCAGAGAATCTGACACCAGGTACTTGTTCATAAAAAGCACTGAGAAGAATCAAGTTTTTCCTCGTCCATCTATGGCAAATAGATAATGTGTGTTCATTCACTATTCTCAGTTGAAAATTATAGCTTGCTGTTGTCTTTTGCTGTTTCTCCTCTACCTGCAACCTGATACATTTCTGATGCTGTGAATACATTAAAAGAAGTAGTAATTAGAGCCAATTAAGTTGCATATATATATTTTTCAATCTGAGAATAAAAGTTCATCAACTGTGAAGAATTTAAAATATATCTACCTTTTTTTTTCAAATTGTGTGTATCAAATAAAAGCACAAGTAAGTTTTAAAATGTTCTCAAACATTACCTATGTGCTTTTTTCCCTGCAAAATGTTTTTAACTTTAATCAAGATTATGATGGGGTAACTTCTAGCAATAATATTCTTGAGAAAACACAATTTCCCAACTGGTGGGTATATTCAGTTGTAAGGGTTTCCGCTCCATGAGAACTCAAGAGTCATGGATTTACAAACAGTGGGTCTATATCTTATGAGGGAAGGCTTATTTGCAGTTCAGTCCCCTCTATTGGCTGAAGAAGATGATTTGTCACATAACAGCAAGATTTTACTATTGTAGCATTTAAATTAGGCCTGTAACAGGGAGGATCTTTTCTGTTCTTACTCATTCAAAGGCATTTGTTTGAGCTATATCTTTACTTCTCATGTCAAAGAAAACATTAGACATGATTAGCTGCAGGTATCTGTGCTTCATGATATCCAAGCAAAGTCCTTTTTATATTTCATCTTATAATTGTATTTGCAACTTAATGTTTGAAGTGTCAGTCTTTGTAAAATTAGCTCATCTTGTTATGATTTGGAGCTTTGATGTGAGTGAAAGGCTTCAATTGCAATGCAGAGTCACATCTGAGAGTAAACTGCTTAGACAAAGAGACTTACAAGGCTAGTAAATCAAATACTCTGAGCTGTCTATGTGGATTATGAGATAGTATTTGCATAACTTTGAAGTATTTATACTGATGAAATTACAATAATTAAAATCATTGCTGTGTCAATTGCTAGATGCCACAAGGCATAGCAATTACTAGCATGCAAATTAGACTTTGTGTAAGCATTTTAAAGAATAATTACCTTATTTGATTCAGATGTGCCTGAAAGGCATTAGGAATCATTTGAGCTATTTTTGCCTTCAACAATTTTAAGGCTCGTAGGTAATGTTGTTGTTATTATCAATTATTTACTTTTGTATATCACTTTTCCTTATTTTGGTTGAAACTAAATGCCAAAGATAAAATAAAAACACACGACTTCGCTGTAACTAGGAACAATTTACAATATCAGTTGAATCTGCATCTTTCTTAAGCAAACATTTTTCTTTCTAATGGGTTTGACTCTGCTATGTCATCAGTTTCATGTGAAATAGCTAATGTGTACTCAGTGTGTACACTCACACAATTTGAGATCAAGGTTTTGAATTATAGGAACATGCCAGAGTGAAAAAATCCACCCATCAGAGTTTGCAAAATACCCTCTCAAATATATTTGTCACTGTATATGTATAGATGGTCACTTAGCCAGCTGAGAGTTTTAGTCCTCAAAGTGCAGACATTTTACTTTCTAAATTTGACACCAAACTTGAAATAACATATTGAAATCAGCACTGACATCATATTGTTGTAGTATGCGATAATTTGGAAATCATTAAGTTCTTCCTCCTAAACTTTAAAAAAAGGGACAATTAATACAGGTTTGTTCCATATGATCTTTCCTTATCAGAATACCAAGCCCTGATCCATTTTTGATCTATGGGGTAAGTAAAATAAATCTAAAAGTTTTTTAAATATGTATCATGCAGAAAAATCAAATCATAAATCAGTGAATCAAGGGCAGTGATTTTTATGAGGATTATTGCCCAAATTGCTTTCTTTTTGGAGACTTGCTGAATTTTCTCACGTCTCTTAATAAGTAATATCACTAAATAGGTAGTATATATATTACTACTGGTAAAAATTCTGGGAGTTTTTAGGATCAAAACTTTGCTATTTTAACATCTATTACTTTGATTTGTTGTCTGAAGACTCCTGGAAATATATCAGATTTTGTTTTGATTTCTCCTTCCTATTGAGTGACTATGAGTAACCTATTTGATTCTTTCCGTGTATTTTAAACTGTATTTTTATCATTTTAAATGAAACTTTCAATCGATATATTCCTTTCAATTCTTTTCCGTCTTTTAAAGACACTTGGGAAAAAAGTTCCACTGATGACTCCTAATTACATTGGTTTACAGCAACATTTTATGTGACTTAGTTACAGGGCCTGTTATAGCCTATAGTAAAGTAAAAATGTTCCTTTGTTCCCTATGGCAAAATAAGTAGATCATTAATATACACACTCTGGGCAGAAAGTTAGGCAACATGAATATTTTTAGCATTACAATGCATTTGAATAATAGTGTCATTAATGTCAGTTCTCTCTTTAATAAAAGATACATGTGCCTGACCACAATGGATCATAGTTCTCTAAAACACATTGAGTTAAGATTTACAAAACAATCTAAATTCTTTTAAAGTAATTTTCCAAAGCTTCTGCAGAGAGCCTGGCCAAAAATTACCACTGACCAAATTATACCCTAATTTTTGTCTTGATATACTAAGAAAAAGAAACAGTATTGTAGACCACATATACATAGGTTTTTTTTTTCATTTTTTACATAGTCTACATTCAAAACATGTGCTTATTAGCATATGTTTTAGGCTGACATTCTTATATTTATGCAATATTCTTAACGTTTACAGAATAGGATAATGTTATAAAGCTGAACATACAATGCAGTATAGACTTCATGTGGTTCAAAGCAATGACTCAAAACAAGCTCAAGCACAGAATTCCCTGGAGAAGATTTTAAACACAGAGTCCCATTCTTTTCCCTAGAGTTACAGAATCAGAATCTCAAAGAAGTTAACCTTGGACTCTGCATGAAGAAGTTCTCCTGAGATGCTTATGCACAGGTAATCACTGTCAGGATTCAGTGTTCATGGAGAAGACCTAGAGGGTATAGATATGTCCCAGAGACCACAAATTTGGTGAGGGATGGGAGCTTAAAATTTGGATAACCACATCTTTATTTTCCTTTCTCTAAAGCAAATGCATTTTCAAACATAGCTTCAATACAAATTTCATTGTACAAAGATTTATAGTCAAAAATAATTTATAATATATTTATTCTTGACCTAGGGCTTTTCTTAGTTGATATTGTAGCTTTTGACAAATATTTATGTCTCTAATAAGATCTCTTTTTCCCCTAAATATATAAGAATGGGTGGATATCTTCTTAAAATGAAAATAATAAAGTTTATATTAGGAAACAAAATTTGGCATCATGTATAATAGTGAAATAGCAGAATTTTCAAGAAAATCAGAAACCAGAAAAATGAGTTTACTCTGATATTTTTAAATACTGTTTTGGAGGGTTTGGAGGGCTACTTAATGCAGTGTACTTGAGAATGAGTTATAAGCTTTATATGCTAGAAAGGAGAACTAAAAATATAGTCAGTCGTAGATCCAAGAGAATCAGCCAAAAAAACCATTAGAAAACACTAGATAATAGATAACATAGTCAGTTAAAATTTCAAATGTCAAATGCAAAACATTTCCACATATAATTTTTTTTTTTTTTAAGTAGGATCCTCACCCAGCATATAGCCCAACATGGGGCTTAAATTCAAAACCTTGAGATCAAGACCTGAGCTGAGATCAAGTGTTGAACACTTAATCTACTGTACCACCCAGTTGTCCCAACATTTCCATATGTAAATTCTAACTCATAAAGATAAATTTTTGGAGAAAACAGATAATTGTTAAAGAGCAATAAATGCTCTAAATTGCTTAAAATTTCACTGTAAATGTTGGATAACTATGTGAAGAAAACTCTGTAATTCTATTGAGGGGTCACCATAGGAAGACATAATAGTGTTCAAAAAGTTATACCTTGTTTTTGGAAGAAATACAGTATCATAAAAAAGAAGAAGAAATACTATAAAGGTGTCCAGTATCTCACAATCAGTCTTTATCTCCAATGTAATGCTAATGAAAAACAAACAGATTTTGCTAAAGGCATTGGGCAGAGTGAAGTTCATGTGGAAGAATAAAGTTATAAGAATGAGAAAATTATAAAAAAAGAAACAATGATCACATGATTGCAAGTGCTAGAAGGCAAGCCCTAACAAGTAGATATATCATGAAATTTTACTCACAAAATTCTTGTAATATTGGCACTGCAATTCATAGATCAGAGAGTCCCAAAATTAAGCAGTATATGTATTAGAATTATTAGAATATGGTACAAACAACATTTCATGTTAATAGGAGAAAGATGGTATTAAAAACTGTATGGGGGGGCATGCCTGGGTGGCTCAAATGCTTATGTGTCTGACTCTTGATTTCCACTTAGATCATGATCTCAGGTTCATGAGATCAGGCCCTGCACTGGGCTCTGTGCTGGGCATAGAGCCTGCTTAAGATTCTCTCTCTTCCTCTCTCTCTGCCCCTCCTCCCCTCACTTGTGCACATGCTTTCTCTCTTTTTCTAAAAAAAAGATATATTGAGGGAGTTTTGCTTCTGGGTAACATATGGTCATAGGGACCAGAAAAACCCTCTTGACCAAAACAATTTAAAAAAAACAGATAAAATATCTGAAAACAATTGGTTTGCAGACATTAAATACTGAACAACATAGTATAGTGACCACTAAAAGAAGATTGGCAATTGAATACAACCCTAATATTATCCTAGTTTACTGCTTAGACGGAAATTCCAAAATAATGTTCGAAAACCACCAAGATGGAATTCAACCATCTCCTTAAGTCATGAAGATAGAGCTGGGAGGAAAGTAAAAGATTACCAGAGAGGAAAGGATTTCACAGAAAATGAGCTCCAGAGATCTGCAAAGAAATCTTCCTCAAGTCTTCATTTGAGTATTGATTTGTGCGTACATGTCAGAAAACTATCCAAGGCTGGGAAACAAACAAAGAAAACAATCCCGGTAATTTATAAAAGTCAGGGTATTTTTACTGCCACCAACCAGAGTGGAAAACTTTGCAATTCATGGGACATCAGTTAGGGTACCTAGGATATTTCCCCAGTAGTGGAGCAAAATTAGTCTTTGGCCCAAGACTGATCTGGTCTCACATTATCAAAGCTTAAAAGCAAAGCCCAAATGGATCAAGCTATTTTTGAGTAATTTAACTGCATCCTAGCACATTGCCCAAGAATATTTATAGAAATACAAAAATATCCAGAACTCAGCAGTATAAGATTAAAAATGTCTGACATTTAACCAAAGATGGTTAAAGATGTAAAGAAACAGGGAAATACAATCCACAATAAAGAAAAAAAAAACTCAATCCATATCTACACAGTGAAAAATGATAAAATTGGGGCACCTGGGTGGCTCAGTGGGTTAAGCCTCTGTCTTCAGCTCAGGTTATGATCCCACGGTCCTGGGATTGAGCCCCACATCAGGCTCTCTGCTCAGCAGGGAGACTGCTTCCCCCCCTCTCTCTGCCTGCCTCTCTGCCTACTTGTGATCTCTGTCAAATAAATAAATAAAATCTTAAAAAAAAAAGAAAAATGGTAAAGATTATATAATTAGTAGAAAAAGATAAAACAATTATAACTATATCTCATATGCTCAAGAAAGTAGAGAAGAAATTGAGTATGTTATTTAAGAGACAGACAATACAAAAACGTACACTATGGATTTAAACAAAAGAATTAAGAGCACCAGAATGGCAAATATGTGGTTAAATATGGCAGACTTCTTTTTGTCCTTTTTAAATCTTTTTGTAAGCTAATTGGCCATTTTAAACTAAAATAGTAATTATGAAATTTTCAACATATTGAGAACTAAAATGTACGTTAGCAATAACACCAAAGCCAAGAAGGAGAAAAAGGAAGATCACTCTCATAAGACTCTTTAAATGTAGACCTGGGTGGCTCAGTTGTTAAGCCTCTGCCTTCAGCTCATGTCATGATCCCAGAGTCCTCTGATGGGCCCTGCATCTGCCTCTCTGCTCAGTGGGAAGCCTGCTTCTCCCTCCCTACTCTCCCTGCTTGTGTTCCTTCTCTCGCTGTCTCTTTCTCCGTCAAATAAATAAATAAAATCTTAAAAAAAAAAAAAAAAGACTCTTCTAATGTACTTCCCACAGAAGGAGATTGCTTCTCTTCTTACTCTGAGTTATACTTCTCATTTAAGTTTATGAGCATTACTGATTGTTTTTCCAATTTCCTACAATTCCTTTTTAAATTCTGCTTGAAATCAATCTCTCTCTCTCTCTTCTTAATGGTTTTATTTGTTTATTTGAGAGAGAGAGTGAGTGAGGGAGAGAGCATGAATCAGGGGAGAGGGAGAAGGAGAAGCAGACTCCCTGCTGAGGAGGAAGCCAGGCTATCTGCAGCTCGACATGGTGCTCAATCCCTCTGAACAGTGGGATCATGACCAGAGCTAAAGGCAGACACTTAACTGACTGAGCCACCTAGACACCCCCCTGTCTGCAGCGTCTTTCTTGAAGATACTCATACATTAGTTCCCCCAGCACAGACTAGAAGAACCCTACTGTCATTGTTGGTTGATCTTGCAAAGCCATTTTCTCCCTTGGGTTACCCACATCCACCTGTTGTTCCACCTTCATTCATCCAAAATTCCTCATGTAAATCATCCCTGAAAAGTGAATCTCACCACCAGTTCACCATATACAAATGAATGAATCCCAGCTAAGTCTATGATGGATTTCCAGGTACAAAAAGATAACAGTGGAGCTGAGTGAACTTGGGCAGTGATTTTTATTTACAGAATAGACAGATTTTAACTTAGTACCAAATTGTGAAGTCGGTATATGCACTTTCCATTTGTCCTTTTAGAATGAAGTTTCGAGAAACTTGTCAGCAATGAAAATTAGTCTATTGCCCACTATCACTTTTGTTTTCTTGCTCTGGTTACCATAACCTTAGAAAAACAAAATATTCTTTCAATTGCCTAGAAGACTGAAAAGGAGTTACATATCTGAAATAACTAATATAAGTTTGTATATTTGATAAGCACTGTGCAGGTCAGCTTTTCTTCTATGTACTTCTCAACCTATGCTCTGGTCTTCCATTTCACAGAGACATATCTTGACACATCTTCAGGCAAGAGAGTATGAAAAACCTGTGAACAATCTGAGATCAATCCCCATTCCTGTTGGTTGTCTAACACTACAATTTAAGAGCTTTCCTTTCATGCATGGATAAATGGAAAGGGAAAGAATATCATCAGGACTCAGTGGAGAGTCTCCCTTGATGCAAATTTATTCATGAAATATAACATTTTAAAGATGATATCTTTTATAATTTTTAAATAAATCAAACAGTAAAATGGATGTATTAAGAGAAGACTATTTAAAAGAACAAAATAGAACATAAAAAAGAGTACAATTAAATAAAATAAGTAACAAAAGCAATATGTAGTAGGCTTAACAATACAACAGAGTGAATCATTTGTGAAAAAGACAATAAGTATTCATAGAAGACAGAAAATTATAAAGAAGAAAATTAATGAGAAGGAAATTACATCAACAGAGGATAATCATAGAAATATAACCTTCAAGTAATGACTCTTCTCAAAGCAGGAAATAGAACAAATAGAAGAAATAATAAAAAGAAATACTTGTTTGAAGTATTGAGACCATTTACTCAAAGGCATGTTAAGTTCTGGGAAAAATTTTTGAAAGGAAATTCATTCTTGGATATTTCTTTAAAAAAGTGTTAGGATTCCAAAAATAAAGAAAACAATATATTGTTCATAAATATCCAAGTAGAAATGAGTAACTTTTAAAAGAAACATATCAGAGACACAAAGAAATTAAAAATGAAAGCACAAGAAAAATTTCATAAGTCAAACTTTCATTAAGAGGGCAAAAATAGCAATATTAATTGTTTCAAATCCTTTTGTAAAAAGATGGTTGAAACAAGTCAATTATTAGATAATATAGGAATAATAGAGAATTTAAAGTATAAGGCATTAAATGGAATAAAGAGAATCTTTTTACCTTACTAAAATATTCAATCACACTGAGAAAAGGAGTGCCTTATATTATTCATGATAAGTCACCTGCTATAACAAACCATTTCAGTGGTTTAATACAATAAATCTCTTTAATGTGGCACTTCAATGCAGGTACTGGGATTTCTTTATTCTGGAAAATAGTCTGTTACAATTTAGTTGCTCTGTTATCTTCTAGAGTCTGGCCATTGTCCATTGAAATTTCAGAATATGGACAATGCACAAGTGAAGAGAAAGTGTAAAGAATTATGAGAGGGAGAACAATCCTAAATTGGCAGAGATCCTTTCTCTACATATCCCATTGGCAAGAGCCTCATTATATGGCCTCACCAAAGGCAAGAGAGAATGGGAAATATATTAAATACTATCATAGGAAGAAAAGGAGAAAACTGATATTAGTAATATTAGTGAGACTAGGTTTCTTTGTTATAAGTACTAAAACATGTCAAAAATAACAATCTAAAATGTAAATTCAAGGAAATATTGACAGGGAATTAGGTGGGTTATAGCATTTTAATATATAGTTATACTTAGAGAAGTTAAAAATAAAGGTTATAATCAATTAAATTAAAATTATAAATATGGCAGCTAAAGACTGGTCAGTATGCTGTCAGGAATGGATTGAGAAATCACAACCAATTTAATAATTTTTTATCATTAAGGTCATATAAGAAACCAATAAAAAATGAAAAATTATTAAACGAACACATTATGGTGGCTTACTAGCAATTTGAGGAAATTTTAAATCTCTTCAAACAATTAAATTTAACTAAGTTTAGTTTAATTAACTCAATATAAAAATATCAAATTCTTAAATAAAAATAGAGTATTTGGAGGAGGCAAGATGGCAGAAGAGCAGGGGACCTCATTTCATCTGGTCTCTTGAATTTAGCTGGGTAACTATCAAACCATTCAGAACACCCATGAATTCAGCCTGAGATGTAAGGAAATATATCTGGAACTCTACAAGTGAAAAGTGGCTGCTTTTTGCAAGGTAGGAGGTGTGGAGACATGAATCTGAGGGGAAAGAGCAGAAGATAAATGGAAGAGGTAAGGAGCTCTTTAAGCTGACTATTGCAAAGTGATATAGCCCCAGAGGGCAAAATCAAAACCCTTAGAAATCTCTAGTGAGAGGCATCCCTATTTGAAAGGGGCTCAGGGGATGAAAAGAACAGAATTTTAAGTGGGTCAGCGTGCTTTCAGTATCCCAAGAGTCATAGAACTAATGGTGGTGCCTGAGCTCGTAGAGTGCCCAAGCAGTGGATCAGGGAAACTGGTTTTGGTCAGCAAGCTCAGGAGTGGACTCTCAGCTCAGGTTGCCATAAACTATGAGCAGGGCTGATTGGGTGACCACTCTCCACCTAAGCACCCTGAAAAGTACTGAAATGGTCAGACTATCTGCCACCCCCGGGAAGGGTGGAATGGGTGTGCTCAAGACGGGGCAACAGCTCTCAGGGCAGCAGCCCCAGAAAGGACAGTAGGGCAACACTCAGCTGTTCCCCAGGAATGGCAGAGTGGATATGTGCATGAGCCTGCAACCACCCTTAGCCCCAGGGCACACAAAGGGTGGTAACACAGATCTCTCAGGCTCCCCCAGGAGGATTGCTGTGGGCCCACACTGCAGGAGTCTGTAGAGTTTGGCACACACAAAAGTGAATACTGTCCCACAGGGTTTACTGAAGAGGTGGACTATGACCTTTCAGTGATGGGGCAGGAGATTGGGGCATGGCCATTTTTATTCTGATCTTCTAAAGAGGTGCAAAAACCATCAGGGGGCAAAAGCGACCCAGAGGATCAGCTTACATTTAGTCCAGCCCCCTGACAAGGGGCAGTGCAACCCCACCCACGCAAAGACACCTGAGGAGTACCACAGCAGTCCTTCTCCCAGAAGACAAACTGGAAAAATAGGTGCAAACTAGATTACGGATCCCACAAGATTGTAAAACTCCAGCACCAGGGGAAAATAGTGTATAGGGCTCTAAGTTTTTTTTTTTTTTTTCCTTCCATGATTTATTTATCTTTCAGTCTAAAATTTTCCCTTTTTTTTCTTTTCTCCCATTTCAACATTTCTTATTTTACCAATTTTATGTTTTTAAGCACTTTTTAACTTCTATTTTTTACATCTGCATTTTATAGATATATCTTTTATTTTTTTCACTCTATTCGATTTTATTTTTGTATATATATATTATATATATATATATATATTTTATATATATATATATATATATATTATATATATATAAGTTTTGATTTCTTTACAATTTTGGGATTTAGTGTCTTTTAATACACAGACCAAAATTCACTCAGGAACAAGTAAGTGATTACCCTGCTTTGTCCATCCTATGAGATTATACTCTCTCTCCCCCCACCCTCCCTTTCTTTTTTTCTCTTTTTCTTTTTTGTTCTGTTTTGCTTTGTTTTTGTTTCTTTTTCTGTTTTGATTTCCAACTGCATCAGATTTGTCTAGTATGTATTTTGCTTAGGTTATGGTTGATATTTTTGATTCTGCCTACTCACTCACCCATTCTTCTCTGGGAAAAATGACTGGAAGGAGGAATTCACAACAAGGGAAAGAACCAGAGGTGAAGTCCCTGACACAGATCTAATTGATATGGATATAAGTAAAATGTAAGAGATGGAATTCAGGATAGCAATTATAAAGTTATTGGCTGGGCTTAAAAAAAGCATAAAAGACACTAGAGAATGTCTTAGTGCAGAAATAAGATCCAATCAGGCTAAACTTAAAAATAACTGAGATGCATTCTAAATTGGATGCTCTAACAGCTAGGGAGAATGAAACAGAAGAGAGAGTAAGTGGTCTAGAAGACAGGCTGATGGAAAGGAGGGAAGTTGAGAAGAAGAAAGAAAAACAACTAATTGCCTATGAATAAAGGCTTTGAGAAATTAATAATGCTGTGAAATGTATCAAGGTCAGAATTATTGGGGTGCCCATGGATGAAGAAAGAGAGAGGGCCAGAGGTGTATTTGGATAAGTCATAGCTGAGAACTTCCCTAATTTGGAGAAAGAAACAAACATTCATGTCCAGGAGGCAGAGAAGACTCCTCCCCAAATTAATAAATATAGATCGACACTCTGACATATAATAGTGAAGTTTGCAAATTTTAGAGAAAATGAAAGAATCCTGAGAGCAGCCTGAGAGAAGAGGCTCCTTAGCTACAGAGGGAGGAACATCAGACTAACATCAGACCTAACCACAGAAACCTGGCTGGCCAGAAAGGGCTGGCATGATATATTCAGGGTACTAAATGAGAGGAAAATGCAGCCAAGAATACTTTATCCAGCAAGGCTGTCATTCAGAATGGAATGAGAGATAAAAAACTTCCAGATAGAAACTAAGAAAATATGTGACCGCCAAGCCAGCCCTGCAAGAAATATTAAATGGGATCCTATAAGCAAAGAAAGAGATCAAGAGTAGCATAGACCAGAAAGAAACAGAGACAACCTACAGAAATGGGGACTTTATAGGCAATACAATGGCATTAAATTAGTATCTTTCAATAGTTAATCCAAATGTAAATGGGCTAAATGCCCCAAATCAAAAGACACAGGGTATCAGCTTGGATAAAAAAGCAAGATCCATCCATATGCTGTCCATAAAAGACTAATTTTAGACCTAAAGTCACCTCCAAACTAAAAGTGAGGCAGTGGAGAACAATTTTTCATACCAATGGACATCAAAAGAAATCTGGGGTAACCATCCTTATATCAGACAGATTTTAAACCAAAGGCTGTAGTAAGATATGAAAAGAGACACTATTATCATACTTAAAGGTTCTATCAAACAAGAAGACCTAAGACTTATAAATATCTATGCTCCCAACATGGAAGCAGCCAATTATATAAACCAATTAATAAACAAAGTAAAGAAACACAGTGATAATAATACATTAATAGTAAGGGACTTCCACACCCCACTCATAGACATAGACAAATCATCTAAGCAGAGGAGCAACAAAGAACCAATGGGTCTGAATGACACACTGGACCAGATGGACTTTACAGATATATATATATATAGAACATTCCATCCTAAAACAAGAGACTACTCATTCTTTTTGAATGCACATGGAACAGTCTCTAGAATAAACACATTCAGGTCACAAATCAGGTCTCAACCTATACCAAAAGACGGATTATTCCCTGCGTATTTCAGACCACAATGCTTTGAAACTTGAACTCAGTCATAAGAGGAAATTTGGAAGGAACTCAAAAATTTGTAGGTTAAAGAGCATCCTACTAAAGAATGAATGAATCAATCAGGAAATTAAAGAAGAATTTAAAAAATTCATGGACACTAATGAGAATGAAAACACATCCGTTCAAAACCTTTGGGATAAGTAAAGGTAGTCCTAAGAAGGGAGTACATTACAATACAAACTTCTCTCAAAAAATTAGAAAAACCTCAAATACACAAGCTAACCTTATACCTGAAGGACTTGGAGAAAGAACAACAAATAAAGCCTAAATCAAGCAGAAGAAAAATAATAAGGATTAGAGCAGAAATCAATGACATAGAAACAAACAAACAAAAAACAACAGATAAAAGAAACTAGAAGGTGGTTCTTTGAAAGAATTAATAAGATCAATAAACATCTAGTCAGACTTATCCAAAAGAAAAGAGAAAGGACCCAAGCCAATAAAATCATGATTGAAAAGGGAAAGATCACAACAAACACCAAGGAGATACAGATCATTTTAATAACATATTATGAGCAACTATATGGCAACAAATTAGGCAATCTGGGAGAAATGGATGCGTTTCTGGAAACTTATAAACTACCAAAACTGAAACAGGAAAAAATAGAAAATCTGAACAGATCAATAACCAGCAAGAAAATTGAAGCAGTAATCAAAAACTTCCCCCCAAATAAGAGTCCAGGGCCAGATGGCTTCCCAGGGAAATTGTACCAAACATTTAAAGAAGAAATAATACCTCTTCTTCTGAAGCTGTTTTAAAAAACAGAAATGGAAGTAAAACTTCCAAACTCATTCTATGAGGCCAGCATTACCTTGATCCCAAAACCAAAGACCCCATCAAAAAGGAGAATTACAGATCAATATCCCTGATGAACATGGATGTCAAAATACTCACCAAGATACTAGCCAATAAGATCCAACAGTACATTAAAAGGATTGTTCACCACTACTAAGTGGGATTTATTCCTGGGATGCAAGGGAGGCTCAACTTTCACAAATCAATGTGATAGGTCATAATAATAATAAAAAAAGGCAAGAACCATACAATCCCCTCATTTGATGCCAAAAAAGCATCTGACAAAATACAGCATGCTTTCTTGATCAAAACTCTTCAGTGTAGGGATAAAGGGAACATACCTAAATATCATAAAAGCCATATATGAAAAGCCTACACTGAATATCATTCTCAATGGAGAACAGTTGAGAGCTTTCCCCTAAGGTCAGGGACACACAGGAATGCCCACTCTCATCACTGTTGTTCAACATAGCCTCAGCAATCAGAAAACAAAAAGAAATAAAAGGCATTCAAATTGACAAAGAAGTCAAACTCTCACAGTTCATAGATGACGTAATACTTTATGTGGAAAACCCAAAAGACCACTCCCCCAAATTACTGGAACTCATATAGCAATTCAGCAACATGGCAGGATACAAAAATCAATGCACAGTAATCAGTTGCATTTCTATACACTATCAATGAGGCAGAAAAAAGAAATTAAGGAATTGATCCCATGTATAATTGCACCAAAAACCATATGATACTTAGGAATAAACCTAACCAAAGAGATAAAGGATCTGTACTACAGAATATTTATGAAAGAAATTGAGGAAGACACGAAGAAATGGAAAAAAAATTCCATGCTCATGGATTTGAACAATAAATGTTTTTAAAATGTCTATGCTACCCAGAGAAGTCTACACATTCAAAGCAAACTATATCAAAATACCATTGACGTTTTTCACAGAACTGGAACAAACAATCCTAAAATTTATATGAAACCAGAAAGGCCCCAAATTGCCAGGGGAATATTGAAAATGAAAACCAAAGCTGGGGGCATCACAATGCCTGACTTTAAGCTATATTATAAAGCTGTGATCATCAAGACAACATGGTACTGGATCAAAAACAGACATATAGATCAATGGAACAGAATAGGGATCCCAGAAACGGAGCCTCAATTCTACAGTCAACTAATCTTTGACAAAGCAGGAAAGAATATCCAATGGGGGAAAAAAAAAACCACAAAAAACAGTCTCTTCAATAAATGGTGCTGGAAAAATTGGACAGCCATATGTAGAAGAATGAAACTGGACCATTCTCTTACACTATACACAAAGATAAACTCAAAATGGATGAAAGACCTAAATGTGAGACAGAAATCCATCAAAATCCTAAAGGAGAGCACAGAAAGCAACCTTTTTGATCTCAGCCACACCAACTTTCTTGCAAGACATGTCTCTAAAAGTTAGGGAAACAAAAGCCAAATGAACTATTGGGACCTCATCAAGATAAAAAGCTTCTACACAGCAAAAGAAACTTAATGGCAGAAGATATTTGCAAACAACATGTAAGATAAAGGGCTGGTATACAAGATCTATAGGAATCTTAACAAAATCAACACTCAAAAAACAAATAGTCTAGTCAAGAAATGGGCATAAGACATGAAGAGATATTTCACCAAAGAAGACATACAAATGGCTAACAGACAAATGAAAAAATATTCACATCACTTGTCATCAGGGAAATACAAATTAAAAACCACAATGAGATACCACCTCACACTAGTCATAATGGCTAAAATTAACAAGTCAGGAAACAACAAATGTTGGTGAGGATGTGGAAAAAAGGGGAAACCTCTTACACTGTTGATGGGAATACAAGCTGGTGCAGCCACTCTGGAAAACAGTATGGAGGTTCCTTAAGAAGTTAAAAATAGAGCTACCCTATGACCCAGCAATTGCACTACAAAGATACAAATGTAATAATCTGAAGGGGCACATGCATGCAAATGTTTATAGCAGCGTTGTCCACAATAGCCAAACTATGGAAAGAGCCTGATGTCCATTGACAAATGAATTGATAAAGAAGATGTGAGATACACACACACACACACACACACACACACACACACACACACACACAAACAGGAATATTACTTGGCAATCAAAAATGAAATCTTGCCATTTGCAATGATGTGGATGGAACTAGAGGGTATCATGCTAAGCAAAATAAGTCAATAAGAGAAAAACAATTATCATATGATCTCATGCATGGAATATAAGAAACAAAACAGATGAACATAGGGGAAAGGAGGGAAAAATAAGATGAAATCAGAGAGAGGGACAAGCCAATAGAGACTCTTAATCATAGGAAACAAACTGAGGGTTGCTGGAGGGGTGGTGGGTGGGAGGAGAGCAACCAGGTGATGAGCATGAAGGTGGGCACACAATGTAATGAGCACTGGGTGTTATATAAGACCGATGAATCACTGACCTCTACCTCTGAAACTTATAATACACTATATGCTAACTAACTGAATATAAGTTAAAAAAAAAAAAAAAGAAAAGAAAAGAATATAAGACTCTTTGGAGAAATGGCAGACTTCCAGATGTGACACAGGAATTGTACAAGATTTTAAAGCTGAGATCAAGAAATCTTTCAAAGACTGAAAGAGTCATGTCAAAAAGACTCAGAAACTAACTGGAATAGGTTCCCATCAGTCAAAGTTGGGGGAGTCGGAGCTTCAGGAAATAACTGTAATGGGTTGAAGACAATCAAATAGGTTTAAACATATCAGTCTATAATAACACTAAAATAAATTTTCGAAGAGCATAAGCAGTGGTTACTATTGTTAGGAAACTGAACTCCTATTTTGAAAAGTGATAGAGGAAACAAAACAAATATTTTTCCCATACCTGTAAGATCTCTCCTGTGGGTAACCAAATAGGTGACAAAGGGAAGTTTTACTTTTTTATATGTTCCAGATAACAAATGGTGAAAAAATAATTAGAATATCACCATTTTGCAACCTTAACCAGTTAATTCATCTAGGCAATGATCATCAATGAGAAGAAACAGCCAGAGAAGAATCATTGAGTATTACATCTGAAAACATATATTGTCTAGTTGTCTCTCTTTTGGTGATTCTAAAAACCACTGATGTTTCTTTTCAATTATTTTCTGCTTGTTCCTCCTATTCTATTCTATAATGGGATAGTCTGGGGCTCTGTCTTTGGATTCTGCACATAGACTTGTTCTAGCTCATGACTTTAGATATCGTTTATACTATGATGATTTCCAAACTTATATCTGCAAACCAGTCATCTCTGAGCTAGCATATCCACCCACTTATTCAATGCCTATGCTTGAAGGTTTTACTTTCAAATGTCACATATTTGCAATTGTTATAGGTTAAATTTGTTCCCCTCCCCCCAAAATATAGTCCAGTCCTCAGAATATTACCATCTTTGGAAATAGGGTTGTTGCAGATGTAATTAATCAGGTTAGGATGAGGTCATACTGGAGTAGAATGTGCTTTTAATTCACTATGACTTTTAATTCAATAAGAAGACTGCCATGTGAAGTCACAGAGATACAGGGAGATTGCCATGTGACCAAAAGGCAGGCATTATGGTTATGCTGCCCCAAACCAAGGAATTCCCAAAAGCAGAAGCTAGAAGAAACAAAGAAGGATCCCACAGAAGCATTGGAATGGCTCAGTTGACACCTTGATTTCAGAATTCTAGCCTTTACAGCTGTAGGAGAATGCATTTCTGTTGTTTTAAGCCATCTAATTTTTGCAATTTATCACAACAGTCTTGTAAATAATACAAGTTTCTGATTTTCCACCTTGCCCAAACCTGCTCCTCATTTGGTCTTCTTCAACTTGGTGACTCCTCCTCCCTCTGTCAAGGTGTTTGGAACCAAAGCCTAGAACTCATCTTTGACACATTCTCCATATTTGAACCAACAACAGATGTTGTAACCTTTAAAATATATTCAGAATATGACCATTTTATACCACCTCTTTTTTCCTCACTCAGTTCCAAGTCACTGTCATCATTTGTCTGGATTATTGAAATAGTTTCCTAATTGGTCTACCTCCATCTTTCACCCTCTGCTGTGGATTCCAAATGTGTCAGCCTGAATGACTGTTTTAAAGCAAAGTCAGAGCATGTCTCTCATCACTTAAGATTTTCCAGTGGCTTTCCACATTAGACAGAATTAAAGCTACAGTCCATTGTGTGGTCAGGCTGAATCTTCATGATCTACTTTTTTTTTTCTTCCCCACTTCCCACCACTTCCCAAATCTCTTTGACCTCACCTCCTACCAACTTTGCCTCCACTCCAAATACATGTCATAATGCCCATTTGCTTGCTCTTATCTATGTCTAAAATGTTCTTCCTACAGATATTCCATAATTCACATAATCTCCCTCTCTTTAAATATGATTTTATCACTAAGATCTTCCCTGACCTCCTTATTTACTATTATAACAACCTCAATCTTTATTCTCCTCTTATGCTTACTTATCTCCAACTGGTATAATATAAAATTTATTTGTTTGCTTTTTATTTGCCTTTTACCACTAAAAAGTATACTGCATTAAAACACATTTTAGTCCTTTAGTCACTGCTGTATTTAAGATCTTAAAAAAAGGTCTAGAATATAATAGGTATTTCATAGACACTGGTATAAATTAATGATCACAAGGGAGAAATACTATTAGTTAATTCGAGCAAAGAATCTATTTTATTTTTTTTTTATCTTTTTTAAGATTTTATTTATTTGACAGAGATCACAAGTATGCAGAGAGGCAGGTAGAGAGAGAAGAAGGGAAGCAGGCTCCCCGCTGAGCAGAGAGCCCGATGAGGGGCTCGATCCCAGGACCCTGAGATCATGACCTAGGCCAAAGGCATAGGCTTTAACCCACTGAGCCACCCAGGCACCCCAGAAGCTATTTTAAAAGGCAATTTATATATAATATATTCTTGTGAAATAAGCATTTTAGCTATAGATGATATATTTCTTCATTAAAGTATATCTATCAAGACCAGTTTTTGGAATTAAACAGTGTGATTTACCTTCTTAAAGGTATATTACTCCATTTTTTAGTAATGTGAAAAAAAACTAGAGGGAACTTCGTTCAAAATGATATTGGGAAGCTGTGAGTGGGGAGCTTTCATGTGCCACTACTAAGTAACAACTGGCAAAGTACAAGAGGAAGGATTACCACTTGGTCCACAACAGCAAGCTGTCCTTGTCTGCACCAAGGAGAAGCTGCCACTACTTCGAACTAATTTTTCTCCAATGAACTTTTGTACAAGACAACTCTTCTCAACTTCCTCCTTTCTTCTACAAAAGGATGCCCTCCTTTGTTCTCTCAACTTGCCTATTGTTTTGCCATAGTTTGCATGTCCAGAATTGCAATTTTTCTGCTCTTCCCAAATACACTCATTTGCTATGGGATAACTTTTATTGTTTAATTTTTAAAGTCAACAATAGTAAGATCCAACTTTTTCATTATCTTACCTTTCTTTTCAATAGTGCAATTTAGTAATGATGCCAGAGTACTTGTCAAAGAATGCTAACAAAATTAAATTTCCTTTTCTTAAAATAATCCATTACAAATATATGACTATTATCAATGATAATACTTTTACTCATGTATTTTCTTTGTCTAAATTGTATTGAAAAAATGAAACATAAGCAACAATGAACCCTCTCACAAATAATCTATCTGTTAATTTAAAATTAGATATTTCTGTTCAGTTAGCTTACTTTTCCTGACCATGGAAGTACATTAAATAATATCTGATTACCAACAACTTGCATTCTTATGAAATGCTGAGTTTTCATGCGGAGTAGATGTCTATTGTATTTTACTGCCAAAATAACATGTTTCAAATACTAAAACAGCAGGGGAATACTGACTGAGCTATTAATAAAACACACCAGCTTTTAGCTGGCAAAGCAGCCTTCTTTCCATCAAACATGTCTCAGCCTTTAATAAAGAAACTCAAATGGTGTAGGTGAAAAATTACTTTTCTCACCCGGTCATCTGTCTGTCATGTATTATTCAGGTCACCAATGTTTGTCCTGAACTGTATCATTCTGTAGTTGTGTCAGGTATGAGATATGTTCAGTGTAATTCCATCAGACTTTGTGAAGTTGATTAGAACAGATCACCTTTCGGCATGGGCACAAGTTATCTCAGCAGATTGAGTGAAAAAGACTTATTTATCTTTGCCTTATAATAAAGAAAGAGATGAGCAAATTTATCCATTAACTTGAAAAGAGTCACATATTTGGTGTGAAAACAAACTATAGTCAGTAATTCTATTGAAAATACTATAGTGCATGGATGTTTCTTCAGGGGGGAAAAAACTTATCCTGGAGTCAACATTTAATAGCATGAAATATTTAGCCAAAGCACATGCATTTTATTATGTCCTTAAAATGGTAAATATTTGTCCCACAACAACATGATAGAATGTAATAAAATATGCCAAATGTTTGATGGCTTCCATTGGCTTTTTCCGAGCATTCTTTTTGCAAAATAATTTGTACTTCAATTTTACAGAAAATAATCCTCAAAGTTTATCCAATCATGATATTAGTATATCATAATGAAATCATAGGCTATTTTACTACAGACATTCTAAAATATTTAGCAACTCAAAATAGATTTCCATTAACAAAATGGTATGTGAGTTAGTTGTAAAGAAACCCAAGATTATGTCTGATATGTCCTGCAGTCCTGAGGTTCCTCATCGGGTCAATAAATGAGTTGTACTTATGAATCCCCAAGGTCGAGAAGGAGCAAAGTGATACATATTGAGCACATAGTATAATTAGGTATACATTTAGATTTGAACTCTGCTACTTATTGGATTCATGGTTTTAGATACATTTCCAAAAATGATAAGAAGAGACTATATGAGAGCATATCTAGCACATAGTAATGTGTATACATTGATATGTATGTACACACACACACACACACACACACACACACTCATACATACATAATGTTTAAGCATTGTCTCATCCTTAAAATGATTTAAGATAGTATAAGGTACAAATCAGTTTATATTCCTTATTCTCACATATTCCAATTATCGATTTTAAGAACTCCTGAAATAATTTTTGGAAATATAAAACATTGTCACTAAAGCTAAACTAGAAGGTTGAGTAATTTTGTAAAAAAAAAAAAAAATGGAATCACTCTATATAGAAAGCAAAAATACATATTGTGAGATCTCCTGGGGGATTATTTGATTTTCCTTTTTTCATATACGTTATCTAGAGTGGCCAGGAGACACTCTGGAAAACAAAGTTAATTTCTACTAAGTTGTTTTTCATCCCCTGCTGTCTAGGACGTGTTTTGAAATAGAAACCTTAGAAACTGCCTTAACCCTTCTACATCACTGTTATATATTTTGCTGTAACTTGTTTTGTGTAAAAAGAATACTTACCTTTTTCTTACCCTGTAAACCAATAAATTTCCTTCTGCTGGATGCAATAACTTGAAACAACAAGTATTTATTTATTAAGCTTCCAAGATGTGATCAATTTTTGCTGGGCTGTGGAGCATATTTAACAGGTAAAGTCCCACAGAGCAAAATGTGTTTTTGAGTAGATGAACAGGAAAGCTTCCATGTACAGAGCATGCTGAGGACCATCCAGAACAAGTCTAAACCAAGTGCTAGTACCTCATAGAGCAACTTTAAGCTACCAGAGAAATTCTGAGGCAGGGAAATATTGAAGAGGATTAATTTTATGTAAAATATTTAGATTTAAAGAGAGGTACTGGAAAGACAAACCAAATGTAAAATCATCTTACTTTACATTCTAAGATTCATAATTTTACATATTTTTAAATTGTTTGAGATTATATATGTAGAGGCTGCTTTTGGACAGCAGGCTGGAGCAATGGAATATAGAAAGGGTCCACAGGGACCCCTGGCTGAATACACAGATAGGCACATCAGGCAATGCATGTCAACATATCTACAGGCCCTAACTAATCAATGGGCTATTTGCCGCTAGCATAGTTATCAAAAAAGGGAAAGTTCCAAACATCACCATACCTCCTCACCTTCCCTCTTTTAAAACAGCTCCCACCCCTGGCCTCTTGGCAGTAGCCTCTCCTCTGCTGTCGGGCACACTTGCTCCTTCGTGGTGTATTTAGTGAATTTCTATCTCCTTTTCTCTGCCTGGCATGGAATCCTTTCACCACCTGTGCCACCATCTTCCACCTGATCATCGCCCCACATTTGGGAGGCCCCGTCCGATGGAGAGAGAAACCACATTATATAAACTTCTAAGTTCTCTGTGTGAATTATTCTATGCAACCTCCCTCCCCCCCATCCCCCACCCCTGTGGTGATCTAAACAGACATCCCAAACACAACTCCATTGTAAATATCTGGAATTACCTTTAAGCCTGGCTACAGATATAGGCTCTGATTGGTTTATCCTAAAAAAAAAAAAAAAACAGGATAATCACTTTGAAGGTAGACATGTGAGTTAAGTATCTCCAATCAGAGAGCAACTCAGAACCTTTATTCTATGCTTGAGAGAAAATAAATCATCTGTCTCCTCATAGATTTAACCAAGGAAGTAGAAGCTCTTAGCCTTCCTGATGGCAGTCATCATTCAGCCATGCAAGTTAACAGCTTGAGGATAAAAAAGACATGGGGAGGAAGAGGCAAGAGAATGCCAGAGAAATTATACCAAACGCATTACTTCTAGACTTCTCACAAGAACCATCACATCCCTTTTATCTGTCAATCCAGCTTAGACTAGATGTGCTGTTATGTGTTGCCTTAAGTGCTTTTCAAAAATAGATTACTACATAATTTGTAAAAAATAGAACAAATTCTAAATATTATTATTTATTCTTAAAAATTATTATAGATATTAAAGTTTATTTAAGTCTATTTAAATTAAACTACTAAGAATATTTGATATAATATATATCAATTAGGAACACTAAATCTTCCCGAAATACCATAATTAGAAAAGGGATATTATCTGAAAACAATTACTTGTTTGAATCGATTTCACTATGAGTCATAAAAGAGAAGCCCAGGTTAGCGGTGTCTGTTGGGTAGTGAAGAATACACATTCTGGACTCAGTTTAAATGCTAATTCAATCTTTTGCTAGCAGTGTGATGTTGGCAGGTCATTTTACCTACTTGGGTCCCAGCTTCCTCAACTATACAATGTAAATAATAACAGCACCCCCTTTAATGACTTTGTTGAAAATTAAATCAAAATAACTAACATAATGTACTCTCCATAAGTGTTATAACAAGAAATTAAATAAACATAACATTCATGAAAATTTTAAAAAGCATTAATAACAAGTTTGAATTGTAAATGCCACACCAATCATAAATGCAGGACATTTTGACCAATTAAAAAAACAACAATAACAAAAATCCTCTGAAAGGCTGGGAAATAAACAATATATTTCATTTTTAAAAAGATTTTATTTATTTGTAAAAGATAGAGCATGAGCAATAGGGCAGAGGGGCAAAGGCGGAGAGGGATAGAGGGAAAGGGAGAAACAAATTCCTGGCTGAGCAGGGGACCCAATGAGGGGCTCGATACCAGGACCCTGAGATCATGACCTGAGCCAAAGGCAGAGGCTTGACTGTTCAGGGGTGCCCCTAAACAATATATTTCTAAATAATGCATCACTAAAAAAGAGATTACAATGTACAGTAGGAAATACTTTGATTAAATGATAATGAAATTAAAATAGCTAGGATGCAGGTAAAACTGTGATTTGAGATATATAACTTTAAATGCATATAAGAAGAAAAGAATAAAGGCTAAAAATCAATGATCTATGCTTACTTAAATGGAGTTGGTAAGAGGAGAGTAAAATAATACCAAACTAACAAAAAAGGAAATATTAAAGGTAAAATCAGAAGGATATACTGTGTCCATTAATTAAACAACTAGCAGTGTAAAAATGTCAACTCTCCTCAAACTTATCTACATATTCAATGCAATCTTGAATCCAAAACTATTTGTGTGTGTATGTGTGGGGGGGCGGAATTAAGAAGCTGACCCTGCAATTTACATGAAAAGGCAAAGGATCAAGCATAGCTTTAAGTGGGACATACAACACTCAAGGATTTCCCCGACTGGATATCAGCACTCACTAAAAATATACACTTGGAGCGCCTGGGTGGCTCCGTGGGTTAGGCCTCTGCCTTCGGCTCAGGTCATGATCTCAGGGTCCTGGGATCAAGCCCCACATCGGGCTCTCTGCTTGGCAGGAAGCTTGCTTCCCCCCCTCTCTCTGTCTGCCTCTCTGCCTACTTATGATCTCTCTCTCTCTCTCTGTCAAATAAATAAAATCTTAAAAAAAAGAGATTCTCTCTCTCCCTTAAAATATATAACCGTGCTGAGGCAACTGAATATCTATCCATCTGGAAATAGGCTTTTACCTCATACCATATACAAGAATCAGCTTCCCTTGGTTTGTAGCTCTATAAGTGAGAGGCAATACAATGAAACTCCCAAAACATAATATAAAAGATTATGTTTATAGCCTTTGGGTGAAAAACCATTTTTTTAAGTGGGGCAAAATTTAGAAATCATAAAATAAAACATTTTAAATTGAATGGACGTCAAAAGACACCATTAAGAATTGAAAAACCATTCCACGGTGACAGAAACAAACAAACAAACAAACAAACAAAACCCTCAAAACCTACAATGATAAAAGCTTATATATCTAGAACACATAAAGAAGGATAAGTCAATAATAGACAGAAAGCTCATTGGAAAAAGTCGACAAGCATGTTGAACGATTTCACATAAAAGGGTGTCCTTTCAGACAATACACACATAGTTCACCTTCAGTAGTACTTAAGAAAAATACAGATTAAAATCATGATGAGAAATCAATGCAAATCTAGCAGACTAGCTAAAACTAAAAGACTAACAATTCTAAATGCTGACTAGATATAGAATAATGGAAACTCTGCTTTAGGACAAAGTATATGTGACTTTGGAAAACTGTTTGGCATTATCTACAAAAACTCTTCAGGAACTCACTTTCTTGTGATCTAGTTTTAGTTTATCTTGTGTCTCCCAGGGAAGCACAAAAATCAGTGTCTTTCCTAAGTGTATGTATACGAATTCATCATGTTCCCAGTTGAACCTAAATAAGCAAGGAAGACCTTCCTATGCTTTGTCTGGAATAAAACAGAGGAAAGATCATAGTATAACCACAAAAAAAGATAGATTAGCACCCCTCTTCTACCTGGTGTGACTTCTTATCCTTTACCTGTGAAAGCTTGCTTTCATCCATACGTGTTCTAGACAAAAATTAAAATAAACAGTCACTGAGTTGTCCTTGCTTTCTGACAATATCTGATCCAGAATTGGCCCTGGCTTCCTTAAATTTGCCTTTGAATTAACCAGCATTCGCCCAAACCCTTTATGAAGCCTCATAACAATCTCACCTTCCTTTGAAGTACTTTCTCTCCTGCTAAATATGAGCTAAATAAATTACCTTTTAAACAGCAGGTATATTTCTAGTGGTCTTTGGGTGGTGAGCATTAACAAGCCATAGGATTGATTCATTCAGTTAATCATCCAATTGTATGTTTTTAATATTTAAATTTTAGTTTGAGCTATAATTTTTCCAAAATTTTTTGAAAAAAAAATCAAATCTATATAAAATTTGCAAGAACTGAATGAAGACTATATATTCACCAACTGAATTCGCTGATTCCAAACATTTACGGTTCAATTAGGAAATTCGTTAAAAAAAACAGATGAAACAGAATGAGAAATTGTGTCTGTTGTTAAGGCAAGAATGAAAAGGAAATTTCCATTTTTGGCATCCAAGCTTCCAAACATTTGTAACATATAGTAAAAGACTCTACATTTTCATTATGTTTTGACTCAAAATTTCTAATTCCTAGATTTTATCCTAAGGAAATCATTGATAGTTTTCAGTATCTAAATCTTATTAATTTTATGTATGTGTGCATGTATGTATGTACATATGTATTTTTGGATTCTACATTTTACAAAATGGGAGAGAAAAGAACGAAAGTAAAACCTGATTCCTTTTGGAAATATTTTTTTGGAGTTTTTGGGGGGAATTTTCCCAAAATGCTGTGGAGACTTGGAAATTTCTTTCCTACTATATTAACAACAAACTGTTCTTAAAGATTTGTCTCTTTAGTTTAAAATCATCATAGGTAGCAATACAGATAACTGTGATTTTTGTTTGTTGTTTTAATTAAGCAAATTCATTCACTCTATAACTTATCACATTTAGTTTCTTGACCATCTTACATGGGTAAAATGGTTGGCCAGCTTTTCTTTTTTCTTTGTTTATATAAAGAAGACCATAAAAAAACACTAACAAAGAAGTTAACTGAAACACACTTATTTTGTAATTTTTAAGACACAGTTTTCTAATTGATGTCTTGCTTAGTTGACAGACTCTGCAAAATGCATTAATTTTGGGGTGCATATGCTAAATAGCATCCCTATGACCCATATGAGATAAGAGCTAGCAAAAAATCCACATAAAAGCCAAACGGAACACTGGATGAATCCATTTCATACATGTGGATTTTATTTACTGCTCCCTAATGGGCAAGGTTGTTCAAGCACAGAAAAGCCTTTTTCTTACTTCTTTACAGGAAAATGACAAAGACTGATCCTCTTCAGTGTACTTCTAAATTCAGAATCATGTTGGGTTAACAGGGTGACCATTTCCAGGCCAACTGTCAGTCTGGGGCATTTGAAACTTCAGGCAGAGAGGGTCAATGTTAGCTTGTTAAGCCCTCCCTACAGTCTATGAGGGTAGATGCTTTAGTTACTGAGCCTGAAAACCTTTACAGTATTCTACTTTCATTTAAAAAAGAAAAAGTTTCTCTACGTTCCTTCTTAATATCAGTGCCCTAACAGCATGCATCGCTGTAACTATGATTAGATGTAGTAACCTCTCTTTCCTGGTGCCAACCAATTGACCTCCAAATAGCAAAGGGAGATCTGAAAAATAATCCCCTTCAAGTTCTCACTCCTATGGTTGCCTTAACTTCTTTTCTAAGCTGAAAGTCAAAATGAAAGGTCAAAACTAGATATAAGGTATATTAATGAAATACAGCCTGTGTTCAACTTAACTATATTGCTTGAGGTAAAAAGAGATGTTAAAACACTGTCTTATCTAATAGGGGGTGGAAGAGGACCTTCAAGAAGAAATAGAGACCTGAAATATTTCTGGACACTTTTGACAAAGTTGTTTAAATATCAAGCAATACTTTCTAAAAGGCACATATTAATCTCTCTCTTTAAATGCCTAAGATAATTAATTATACTTTAAGTTTCATGTTTAGCTTTACTAAAAGCTGGTATACACTAGATTAAGAATCACATTTATTTAGGGACACCTGGGTGGGCTCAGTTGATTAAGCTTCAGCTTTCAGCTTCCGCTCAGGTCATGATCTTATGGCCATGGGATTAAGGCCGGTGTTTGGCTCTGTGCTCAACGTGGAGTCTTCTTGAGATTTTTCTCTCCCTCTCTTTTTGCCCTTCCCTTTTGTTCCCCCTCTCTCTGTCTGAAATAAACAAATCTTTAAAAAATCATATTAATTTAAATTTTGACGGGGGATAACTGTACTTAATATATGTTTGTGGCTTCAGGTATGTAACCAGAAATATCTTTCTCTTAAAAACTTGTTGCTTGATACTGCTTTCTGGGCCTAATATGCTTACCTGCAAGACTTTTTATTCCTTACTACACCATGAACACATGAGTAAATTGAAGGATGATACTATGGAGCCATGACAAGCCTCTCAACCAGCCCCTGTTGACATGAATGATGAGGGCCATTATGGGGAGCTCGGAGGTGAGAGAGAGAAACCTTAAGGGTTTGATATTTAGTGAAATGTTGAGAAGTTTGGATGTCAGTCTTCCTTTATTAGAGCTTTTAAACTTTTTCAAACATATCTAGGATGAAAATTTCTGATAAAAATGATCTACAATATTATTGTGGCTTTTAACTTTGTCCTTTTAAAGTGAATCAAAAAATGAATAATTCTTCATAAAAAATAATTTTAAGTAAAATTTAGCATTCAAAGACTAGACAAACTAAAACCCAAGAATATAGCTTTAATTTTTGATAGTTTGTTCTTTTGTAGGTAGTTAAAAAACTTTTAAGTTGGTGTAATCAACAACATATGTACATAAATATTGTATTAGAACATAAGCAAAAATCAACACATACATAAATGATATTCATCATAAATGATATTCATAATTAAAATTGAATCCCATAAATATTCATCCAATGGAAAACATTAACCAGAGCAGACCAAAATTTATACAATCTCAGCTTATCAATACTACTTCTAATAATGTTAAAAGTTGCTTCTAGTATTGTCAAAAGTAATTATGACTCTTGAATCATTTAAGTATGTGTCAGGGAGTAGTCTACCTATTTTGTATTATTATTTCCACCATTTCTCTGCCAAAGAAGCTGCCTCTGTATACATTTTTTCTGATAGTGATATTTTCCCCTAAGAATTATATATTTAGAGATTATCTTATATATATTGCTATCCTTTAAAAAGTTGTGAGCAACTAACTAGAGTTTTTCTTGAGACAGAATGAGGGCCATGACTACAATACAACAGATGTGTGGGGGTGACAGGGGCAGATTCCAGAGATACGTCTATTGGCAGGACTAAAGTTCCAATTGCATGGAAATGTCTAAAACTGGGGGTGTAGTCAAGAATGACTGAATTATCTGGTTTAGATAACCAGTGGAGGATGACAAAGTTTATGTGGAAAGAAATTCAGGATGATGAACAAGTCTCAGAGGAAACATACCAAAGTTTGATTGGGATACGAATTTGAAACATTGAAAAATCACCGAAGTAGAGATGTGCAAAATCTGAATGGACACTTGAAAGTAAAGACCAAATGAAGGTAAGGGGTGAAGCCATAGACTAGGACTCTAAAATCAGAAACAATAATGGAGTGCTTAGAAATACCCAACATAAATCCTGTTGAAACCATGGCAATACAAAAAAAAAAAAAAAAAAAGCCAATAAAAAAATCATTAAGTGGGAAAAGAATTATTTTGAGAGTAGAACTCAGATTCCAATGGATGATGCAGATGAATGAGGAAGAGAAGAAACCTAATTCATCAAAAATATGGTAAGAGCAAGAATAGTCTAGACATGTGTTCCACCAAGGGGATCCTCCTAGAGTATAGGAACAGATCTTATATGTTGAATCCTAGGGATCTGTCACTTTAAAGACATTTCCGAAATATGAATAGAGGGATGGATTGTTGAAGAAAAATATCAAGATTCTGATTATTTGACAATGTCACATAATATACAGAATCAAAATACCTCTCCATACCTTTATAATGGGTCATTAGCAAAGAAATCTTTGACACAAGAGTTGCCCTTGACTGGTGGGAACAGAAGTCAGCTTGCAGAATCCTGTGTTTGTTATTAAATTCTCTAGACAGCATTTGTGAATTGGAAAAAAGAAATCTGAGCTGCTTTTATCTACCATTAACAAAGATACATATGATGTAACAGATCTTCAGTGCACGCAGTCTACTGCTATTGCTCAAGGTAATTAAAGTAGTGATTTCTATTTTGCCTTCAGGTTTAAGAGATCAATTTATGGATAGGGTAAGAAAGATACAATGAGTCTCTAGGTATTTCCTCTCTGATTATTTTTTCCCCCTGCCAGGCTTAGAGTTGAAACAGGGCCTCCATCTAGACCCATCTTCAGACCAAGCTTTCCATGGGAGTAAAGATAAATCCACTCCCACCTGAATATAATTATCTGCATTGCCTGTGTGTACATCAGACTGTGTGTGAGATAATTGAGGCATGGCAGGAAAAGGAATGGGTTTAGAAACAAAGAATTAGGTTCTAGCCTGGAAACCTTTGGGCAGGGAATATCACCCATTTTATTTTCATTGTTTTTAATCTACATAATGAGAGGTTTGGGGTAGGCTACTCTAAATTTCCTATAAACTTTTACATTCTAGGATTCTATGGGAAATAGCAAATTACTTTTTATGGTTGTTCCTGTAACTATATTCATTATGTAGTCCTAGGATCTTGGGTATAAAAACTTGTGGGGACCATAATATGCATAGGGAATATTTATTTTTCTAACTTGATAAAAGTTTGGTAACAATGTTTCAAATCTGTTGAGAAGTCAAAGCCATTCTAAAGATTTGATATATTTTCATGATATTTTAAGAAGATACATACATATTTGTCTCCAAATATTTATATATGCTCCTGAATGGATCATCAACTATATACACACTTCCCTATTTCTTCATCTGTCAGATTATGGAGTGGGAGAGTGAAATGTGAAGAAGCACCCAAGGGAATAGATGACTTCAATTTTCTCCTTTTTATTTAATGACTTTTGCTTCTATTATGTCAACCATTTTTTTTCCTCTACGTTGTCGTTAAATTCTCCTTAAAACTTTTAGCTATTTTGACCTTTTAGATCATGTGGGTGCAATCACCCAAACTGTGCATGAGGCTACCTCACTGTCTCTCTCACTGAAAAGAATGCATATCAACACTGGAAAAATAAAAAGTTCCTTAAATGGGAAACATTGCTTTTGTGCCAATTGCCTTGGTCTTTTAAAGATTAACATTTAAGGGGAAGGAAATGTTTTAAGTGAGAACACTGAACAGGTTTTATTGTAATTAGTTTCTATATTCAGATTAATTCATGGGTTCATTGTCAACTACAGAAATGCCCAGACTAGATAAGGTAATCCATCCCTCAGGGGAAAGAATTAATTCAAAGTGTCATGGATATGAACACAGAAAACACTTGGAGAAAAATAATTCAGTGTGATGGGGGAAGGGGGAGAGAGAGAAAAGGGTTTCTCTTTAGTCTCCTTTATTTTGATCCTGGAATGCCTTTGTATTATTCATCTACATGTTTGAGAGACTATTGTTTTTGTTGTTTGTTTTAAAATCATTGTTCTTCAGCCATTTTCATTAGTGTTAAGTCACTTGGGAAAGCAAGTCTCTGTGATGGAGGGGGAGGAAGTTTATCCTCTTTTATTTTAATCTTGGAATAGTTTTATATTTTTATCTATATATTTGGGAGTCCTTTTTTTTTTTTTTTTTCCTTTTTAGACATGTATTCTTTACCCATTTTTGATCAAATGTAAAACATGTAGGGGAAAGATGAGAGGGGTAGAGGGAAGGGAAGCGTCTATCCTCTTTTAACCCTGGAATATCCTTATATTTTTGCCTTTATGTCTGGGAGGCTATTATTTTTTAATCACCCCCCTTTTATTTCACCATTTGATCAAATGAAAAACATTGCTTTTTTGATTTGTGCTTCTGTTGAGCCAGAAATAATTAAAAAGCAATTCCATTCCTTGGAGAAATAGAGTCTGCTTTTACAGCACGTCCTGTGGCCTAAAACAAGCGAAGTAATGTGCTACGACCAGAGACAATTCGAGTGGTGCTTAGAAAGATGTTCATCTTTACAATCTATTATTTCTTTTCAAGCAACTATCTTTTCACCACACACATCCTGACAGCCTAATGAGTATGATTTTTTTTTACGCTGTTTTCTTCTTTCTGCTTGGCCTAAAGAACCAATGAGTCCTGTGCCAAGACTGCTATCTGATTGAGAAGTCACTGCCCTCACACTTATTTGGATGAGTATGAAAAAATTGAGCTTGTTTGTTTTACTCTTTCTGCATTGTCCACTTGTGTTGACTTTGAGATTTGCAGCATTTGTTCTCAGCATGGGTTTAGAATCTTTAGCAGAGCAGTTGAGAGTTGCCTGGTACCATACAGAAACCACTAATTCTTTCAAACAAAGCACCTGAGTCTCTAACGGTACAAACTGAGCTCACATGTCTTGTCAGTAACCTTTAATTGTCTTAAGTATTGGTAAAAACACTGGAAATTTTACTTAGAACTAACCAAAATAACTAGAAATCTTAGACATTTTTTCCTGGTTTATAATATCTTTTAAAATCATTATTCCCAGTGTGTGTATTTGTCACCAGTATATACTCCTGTCAGAGATTTGTGTGTATGTGTGTCTTGGAAAGGACCAAACCATGCTCTTCTGAGTCTTCCTTAGAGTCAAATTTGCATATTTGGAATTTAATCATCTTGTTTGCTGCAGGTTTCCAAATTCAGATTTACTTAATTGGAAATTAATTGGAGTGACAGTCTCTGGACAGGACCCTTTTCTCCAAACTAAATGAAAATATGGTTTTGTGTTTGCACTTTACTTAACTTTATTTTTTATATTTTAAAAATATAAATTTTTTAATTTATATTTGTGTCTGTACCTGCAGCCCCTTCTCATCATTCCATTTGTTTGTTTGGTTGGTTGTTGTTATTTTTTTTTAATAAACTTAATAATAGAACCTGATAGTTTGGGTGAAATTATAGGTGATAAATAGTGATATGATAATGGTTAAATTGTAGACTTTACAGGAGTTTTTCCCTTTCCTATTAGACTTACCATAAACACAATAAATTTATTCATATTATGCAAATACTATGCCTTAAGATGCACACCACCAATAGCCAGGTGCTTTTAAATTTGCTCTTTTTACAGGGTTATGATGATATAACAAAAAATTTTGCATGTGGAAACAATTCAGAAGAAATTTCAAAAATTTATCTTTAAATGGTCTTTCTTTCATTTTAATAGGTACTAATTCCTTAGCTTTGAAAGTAAAAAAAAAAATTTTTTTAAGATTTTATTTATTCGACAGAGAGAGACACAATGAGAGAGGGAACACAAGTAGGGGGAGTGGGAGAGGGAGAAGCAGCCTTCCTTTGGAGCACGGAGCCTGATGTGGGGCTCGGTTCCAGGACCCCGCAATCATGACCTGAGTAGAAGGCAGCTACTTAACAACTGAGCTACCCAGGCACCCCAAAAGTAAAATTTCTTTAGACAAAATCTTTTGTCACTCAAGTGTTTTGAGATATACCTTGAAGTTTAAAAGAAAAATATTGGCTCAAACAACTTTCATCTTCTAGGATCTGCTTTTTAGACCTCCTATCCCTATCCCTTGTAGTTATGAAATGTATGTACCAGGCCTCTAGAAATTAGTATGTTAAACTGAACCAACTTGATGGAAGTAACTACCCATAGAGTTTGCTTCGAAACAAAGGCATTGTTTAGAATAGCAAAATTATAAGCCTACTTAGGCATGTTGTAAAGCAGTTTGAAAACTAACTCAGAGCAAGTTTTGTGGATGTAATTGTAGGGCTTAAGTCACATTCTGCTTTAAAATGTTGTGGGTATTAAAGAGGACAAATGTTGTGATGAGCACTGGGTATTATACACAACTAATGAGTCGTTGAACACTACATCAAAAACTAATGATGTACTATATGTTGGCTAACTGAACATAATAATAAAAAAGTGACAAATACAGATGAATATTTTTAAAGATTTAATTTATTTGTGTGTGTGAAAGAGAGAGAGTGCAAATGAGCAGGGGGAGTGGCAGGCAGAAGGAGAAGCAGGGTTTCTGCTGAGCAGGGAGCCCCACATAGAGCTTGGTCCCAGGACCATGGGATCATGACCTATGCTGAAGGCAGACGCTTATCTGGCTGGGCCACCCAAGGCTCCCCAAAGTGAATTTTTTTTTTTTTAAAGCAAAACTGCTTTGCACTTAATCCTGCTCCTGTATGTGCACAAACATGTTTGGATAAATCTCAAAATAAATTCTCTAAAATCCTGTTCATCCCTTCAGTATATTGATGCTGCTAAACTGTGATCTTTGTAAAAATTTGGTTGATGATTTTATAGTCAGAGTATGCCTCTTGATTGTATTCCCAATAAATCACATATAGAGAACTCTGTAGAGACTATGAAACCACCTTCTGAGTTTAAAATAGGTATCAAAAATCGTTAATTCCATTCTTGGCAAATGTATTGTTGACTTCCCCCATAACCTCGTTTTACTTAATTTACATAGAATTAGTTTAATTACTTTGGTTTGCCTATGGAAATAAAAGCACTTGCATACTTCATGGGGGTGCCATGTAATTAATGTATTGAAATGTGGATTAAATAATACTGGAGTGGTTCCAGTAACTGAAGTGCTTATATAATGGTTATTTTGCCCTGTATGTATGCACAAATACACTCTCAGGGGATACATCAGGACTCATTAGTGGCTGTTTAAAAGCTCTCTTTGGTACCCAAAGAATTCATGAGAGGAACTGAGTATCCTGGGTTGACATCTATAGCAGACGTGTACTGACTGTGATCCCCGGAACTCTTAATAGCTGGTAAAATTCGGAAGTGCTTCAACATCTTGTGGATGACTTTAGTGGATTCTAATCAAACAACACCCGGTGTTGAGTGGACTTTCTACCATATAAAATGCATATTGAAGGAAAAAATGGTTTATTTTGCAATGTTATTCTAATTAAATAAGTCCTAATGACAGTAATCCAAAGACAATAATGTAACACTTGACTAGCCTCAAAGTCTGTTTAACAGATTTATTAACAGAGGAATTGGTAGATGAAGATTGTATCAGTTGCAGAGAACAAAAGAAGCCTCCACTTTGAGAAAGAAACCTCAGGAATGCTTTTAAGGTACACTTTGCTCTTTGGAAAAGAAAGAGAGATTAACACATTTCCTGCTAAATACAACTGCTTTCATTTAAAAATGATTAGAAAGGAAATTATCAATAAAAATATGGGTGTTCATAAAACAACAACAAAAAAAAGGAAAGCAAGAAACAATCATTGCAGTGTTATTTGACACAACTGAATAATGGTATGCACTAGTTAAAAACTCTTTGGCAGCATAAAAAACCACTGGATTTTGGAGTGAGATACTTGAATTTGAGATTCAACTCAGAGTTTTCTCCTCCTTGACTAACAGATAAGAAATTTAACTTCTTTGCACTATTGTTTCCTTAACCATTAATTGGAGGTGATAATATCCTAAAAACAGGGCTATTCTATGAGTTAATATAGTGTTTGAAAAATTTTGCATAAGCCATAATACATATTTAACACATGATCATTTTGTTATTAAAAACTCAAGACACATTGGAATCCTGCACATTCGTCTGGTGGAAATTCCATTTATTACTTAGAAATATGCTTCAGAATATTATTTTCTTATGTTTGGAATCATATGATATAGATAAAAGCAACAACTCAAGTAATTGGGAATCTTCATTTTACAAATGAGGCTAACTCATTTGCTTTAGGTCACCTAGATATTTAGTGACCAAGCAAGACTGAAATGAACATCTTTT
Organism: Enhydra lutris kenyoni; assembly: GCF_002288905.1. Lineage (NCBI taxonomy): Eukaryota > Metazoa > Chordata > Mammalia > Carnivora > Mustelidae > Enhydra > Enhydra lutris. The sequence continues at coordinate 7,815,192 of NW_019154133.1, read as the reverse complement.
AACTTCCTGTCCAAAGTTAATTTTCTGCAGCTGACATTCAAGAAGTGATGGTTATTTGGTCAGTTCTCTGAAGGAGCTTTGTCTTCAGAGTTTGATAAGTCTTGATGAGTTATTTGCAAACATAACAAAGCTAAAAGCATAAAATATGACTTTAAAATACCAGTATTTAAGTAGAAAGCCATTATTAGACCTAAATTTGGGTACACTAATTAAAATTAAAACCTATGAAGTTGATACTTAAATTCTGACTTCCAAATATTTGTGATTTTTATATAATTTTATTTTGAAAAGAAGCATTTTTTTTTATTTTATTGATTTATTTGACAGAGAGAGAGATCACAAGTAGGCAGAGAGGCAGGCAGGGAGAGAGGAGGGGGTGGGCTCCCTGCCAAGTAGAGGGCCCGACGTGGGGCTAAATCCCAGGAACCTGAGACCATGACCCAAGCTGAAGGCAGAGGCTTAACCCGTTGAGCCACCCAGATGCCCCAGCATCATTTTTTCTAATTTCACCTTTAAAATGTCTTGACAATGGTAGTGAAATTACATCTTACAGTCTGCAAAAATTTCTAACTTGAAAAACTTTCTGCTTTGAATGGAACCTCTTTTTCATGTTTTCAAGACTGACTCACTGTGAAGATGCGTTTTTCTTTTAAGGAGTGTGCGTCCAAGTCCTGGGTAGGATGTAATATCCAGCCATGTAAAGTATGAGAGACAAGGGCCGAATTCAGAAGAAAATCAATACAGAGTTCTGTAGCCTGGTGTCTTGAAGAGCCATGTCACTGAGTGCACGGTTGAGTGGGTGGGTTAGAAAGGGAAACATTCTGGGCTTAAATACATTTTGAAATCCCTATAAACAAAGAAAATACATTTCTTGACTACACAACTTCTTAGAGTCTTCATAATACAGGTATATATTATGAATCTACAAAAAAAAAAGGGCAATTATACAATGATTTTTCCATTGGACCATCGAGAATCACTTCTAAGCATAGCTCTATTCCAAGACATGGGCTCCACAACAGATATTTTGGAAAAGAAGGTCATAATGGTGTAAAGAAAGGCAGGGTTTTGTTATCTTTTATTATCTATCATTTCTGGTCCCAAGTGTCCTGTGTCTGGTCCCAAGGTCCCTATTTCCTGTTATCTATTCTGTCAGTACTATTCTTGAAATATTTTGGTATTTTCCATAAGAAGTAGTAAGTATTTTTGATAGACTGCTGCTATGCTTTTCTTTCCTCTATGGCTGATGATGTCATGGGAAGAGATAATTTTTACATATCCTAAAAGGATGAAGGTAAGAAGTTCTGTTAAAATTAGATGAGGTACAAGTTTTAGTGAAATGATTTTTTGAAGAGAAACACACATTAGATAAGCTTCTGAAGCTCAAAAATGAGTCATAAAATCAAATTAATTACAAGTTCTCTAAGGAGTTAGTTGCAGATTCAAATAACTGTAGCTATGAAGTTTTTTTTTTAAGTTTGCATAAACTGTTTATTTTCTCCCATAAGTAAGCAAATTAATTCACCATTGTTATACTGTACTTAAATTGGTATTTGGTATTGGGACTAGGTTTTAAGAGAAAAAAAGGAGATCGAAATATGATGAAAGAACAGTCCAAATAACATATTCATGAGCTTTTATTAGGGCATACACTAAGTTTGTATGGAAAGTGGTGGTACATGTTTTGAAGAATTTAATTTTTAAACTTTTAAAGTAAATCTGTTAACATTTTCTCCACACTTATGATTAAATAAACTATTTGATAAATATCAGTAAGATAGGTAAATATTGATACACACATATTTTTCAAAATATATATCACCATTGTTTAGGATTTGGGCTAATAAAATGACTAAAATCTTTGAGAACATAAAATAGAGCATATGCATTTGAATTCTTGTCTTACTCTTCAATATGGTCAGCTATTCCCACAATGGAATTTTTTTAGGGGGGTTATATATTTTTTAAATTGTTTTTTATTAACATATAATGTATTATTTGCCCCAGGGATACAGGACTGTGAATTGTCAGGCTTACACTCTTCAAAGCACTCACCAAAGCACATACCCTCCCCAATGTCCATAACCCAACCACCCTCTCCAACCCCTCTCCCAGCAGAAACCCTCAGTTTGTTTGTGAGATTAAAAGTCTCTTATGGTTCGTCTCCCTCCCGATCCCATCTTGATTCATTTTTTCCTTCCCAACCCCCAAACACCACACTTTGCTTCTGATATTCCTCATTATAATTGTCTTTCTCTGATTGACTTGTTTTAGTCAGCATAATACCCTCTAGTTCCATCCACATCGTTACAAATGGCAATTTCATTTCTTTTGATGGCTACATAATATCCCATTGTATATATCTACCACATCTTCTTTATCCATTCATCTGTTGATGGACATCTAGGTTCTTTCCACAGTTTGGCTGTTGTGTACATTGCTGCTATACACATTCAAATGCACGTGTCCCTTTGGATCACTACATTTGTATTTTTAGGGTAAATACCCAGTAGTGCAATTGCTGGGTCGTAGGGTAGCTCTATTTTCAGCTTTTTGAGGAACCTTCATGCTGTTCTCCAGAGTAGCTGCACCAGCTTGCAATCCTACAAACAGTGTAGGAGGGATCCCCTTTCTCCACATCCTTGCCAACATCCGTGGATTCCTGACTTATTAATTTGAGCCATTCTGACTAGTATGAGGTGGTATCTCATTGTGGTTTTGATTTGTATTTCCCTAATGCCGAGTGATGTGGAGCACTTTTTCATGTGTCTGTTAGCCATCTGGATGTCTTCTTTGCAGAAATGTCTATTCATGTCCTTTGCCCATTTCTTGATTGGATTATTTGTTCTTTGGGTGTTGAGTTTGGTAAATTCGTTATAGATTTTGGATACTATCCCTTTAACTGAGATGTGATTTGCAAATATCTTCTCCCATTGTCTTTTAGTTTTGTTGTCTGTTTCCTTTGCTGTGCAAAAGCTTTTGATCTTGATGAAGTCTCAAGAGTTCATTTTTGCCCTTGTTTCCTCTGCCTTCATGATGTTTCTGGGAAGAAGTTGCTGCGGCTGAGGTCAAAAAGGTTGCTGCCTGTGTTCTCCTCAAGGATTTTGGTGGATTCCTCTCTCACATTGAGGTCCTTCATCCATTTTGAGTCTATTTGTGTGTGTGGTTTAAGGAAATGGTCCAGTTTCATTTTTCTGCATGTGGCTGTCCAATTTTCCCAACACCATTTGCTGAAGATACTGTCTTTTCCATTGGACTTTTTTTCCTGCTTTGTCAAAGATTAGTTGACCATAGAGTTGAGGGTCTATTTCTGGGCTTTCTAGTCTGTTCCATTGATCTATGTGTCCGTTTGTGTGCCAGTACCATACTGTCTTGATGATGACAGCTTTGTAATACAGCTTGAAGTCTGGCATTATGATGTCACCAACTTTGGCTTTCTTTTTCAACATTCCTCTGGCTATTTGAGGTCTTTTTTGGTTCCATATAAATTTTAGGATTATTTGTATCATTTGTTCCATTTCTTTGAAAAAAAATGGATGGGATTTTGATATGGATTGCATTAAACGTGTAGATTGCTTTAGGTAGCATAGACATTCTCACAATATTTGTTCTTCCAATCCATGAGCATGGAACCTTTTTCCATTTCTTTGTGTCTTCCTCAATTTCTTTCATGAGTACTTTATAGTTTTCTGAGTACAGATTCTTTGCCTCTTTGGTTACATTTATTCCTAGGTATCTTATGGTTTTGGGTGCAACTGTAAATGGGATTGACTCCTTAATTTCTCTTTCTTCTGTCTTGTTGTTGGTGTAGAGAAATGCAACTGATTTCTATGCATTGATTTTATATCCTGACACTTTACTGAATTCCTGTACAAGTTCTAGCAGATTTGGTGTGGAGTCTTTCAGTTTTCCACATAAACTATCATATCATCTGCAAAGAGTGAGAGTTTGATTTCTTCTTTGCTGATTTGGATGCCTTTAATTTCTTTTTGTTGTCTGATTGCTGAGGCTAGGACTTCTAGTACAATGTTGAATAGCAGTGGTGATAATGGATATCCCTGCCATATTCCTGACCTTAGCAAAAAAGCTCTCGGTTTTTCTCCATTGCGGATGATATTTGCTTTGGGTTTTTTATAAATGGCTTTGATGATATTGAGGTATGTACCCTCTATCCCTACCCTTTGAAGAGTTTTGATCAGGAAAGGACGCTGTACTTCATCAAATGCTTTTTCAGCATCTATTGAGGGTATCATATGGTTCTTGTTCTTTCTTTTATTAATGTATTGTATCACATTGATTGATTTGCAGACGTTGAACCAACCTTGCAGCCCTGGAATAAATGCCACTTGGTTGTGGTGAATAACCCTTTCAATGTACTGTCGGATCCTATCGGCTAGTATTTTCATGAGAATTTTTGCACCATCAAGGATATTGGTCTGTAATTCTCCTTTTTGGTGGGATCTTTAATCTGGTTTAGGGATCAAGGTGATGCTGGCCTCATAAAATGAGTTTGGAAGTTTTCCTTCCATTTGTATTTTTTGGAGCAGTTTCAGAATAGGTATTAAATCTTTGAATTTTTGGTTGAATTCCCCTGCGAAGCTGTCTGTCCCTTGACTCTTGTTTGTTGGGAGATTTTTGATGACTGCTTCAATCTCCTTACTGATTATAGGTCTGTTCAGGTTTTCTATGTCATCCTGGTTCAGTTGTGGTAGTTTATATGTCTTCAGAAATGCATCCATTTCTTCCAGATTGTCAAATTTGCTGGTGTATAGTTGCTCATAATATGGTCTAATAATTGCTTGTATTTCTTTGGTGTTGGTTGTGATCTCTCCTCTTTCATTCATGGTTTTAGTTATTTGGGTCCCTTCTCTTTTCTTTTTGATAAGTCTGGCTAGAGGTTTATCAATCTCATTAATTCTTTCAAAGAACCAGCTCCTAGTTTTGTTTATTTGTTCTACTGTTTTTGTTCTTGTTGGTTTGTTTGTTTCTATTTCATTGATTTCTGCTGTGATCTTTATTATTTCTCATCTTCTACTGGGTTTAGGCTTTCTTTGCTGTTCTTTCTCCAGCTCCTTTAGGTGTAAGGTTAGGTTGTGTATTTGAGACCTTTCTTGTTTCTTGAGAAAGGCTTGTATCACTATATAATTTCCTCTCAGGACTGCCTTTGCTGTGTCCCACAGGTTTTGAACTGTTGTGTTTTTGTTATCATTTGTTTCCATGAATTTTTTCAATTCTTCTTTAATTTTCTGGTTGACCCATTCCTTCTTTAGTAGGATGCTCTTTAGGCTCCATGAAATTGGGTTCTTTCTAAATTTCCTCTTGTGATTGAGTTCTAGTTTCAAAGCATTGTGGTATGAAAATATGCAGGGAATGATCCCAATCTTTTGGTACCAGTTGAGACCTGATTTGTGACCCAGGATATGATCTATTCTGGAGAATGTTCCATGTGCACTAGAGAAGAATGTGTATTCTGTTCCTTCAGAATGGAATATTCTGAATATATCAGTGATGTCTGGTTGGTCCAGTGTGTCATTTAAGGCCTTTATTTCCTTGATGATCTTTTGCTTCGATGATCTGTCCATTTAAGTGAGGGAGGGTGTTAAAATCCCCTACTATTATTGTATTATTGTCAATGTCTTTCTTTGATTTTGTTATTAATTGGTTTATATAGTTGGCTGCATAGATATTTAAGATTGTTTGATCTTGTTGGGCAGACCCTTTGAGTATGATATAGTGTCCTTCCTCATCTCTTATTAGACTTTGGCTTAAAATCTAATTTATCTGACATAAGGATTGACACCCCAGGTTTCTTTTGATGTCCATTAGCATGGTAAATTGTTTTCCACCCCCTCACTTTAAATCTAGAGGTGTCTTTGGGTCTAAAATCAGTTTCTTGTAGACAGCATATTGATGAGTTTTGTTTTTTATCCATTCTGATACCCGTGTCTTTTGATTGGGGCATTTATATTCAGGGTAAGTATTGAAAGATATGAATTTAGTGCCATTATATTGCCTGTAAGGTGACTATTACTGTATATTGTCTCTGTCCCTTTCTGGTCTACTACTTGTAGGCTCTCTCTTTACTTAGAGGACCCTTTCAGTATTTCCTGTAGAGCTGGTTTGGTGTTTACAAATTCTTTTAGTTTTTGTTTGTCCTGAAGCTTTTTATCTCTCCTTCTATTTTCAAGGATAGCCAATTGCATATAATAGTCTTGGCTGCATGTTTTCCTATTTTAGTGCTCTGAATATATCATGGTAGTTCTTTCAGACCTGCCAGGTCTCTGTGGATAAGTCTGCTGCCAATCTAATATTTTTACCATTGTAGTTAAAGACTTCTTGTCCCGAGCTGCTTTCAGCATTTTCTATTTGTCACTAATACTTGTAAGTTTTACTATTAGATGACAGGGTATGGACCTATTCTTACTGATTTTTGGGGGGGGGGGTGTTCTCTGCACCTCCTGGAATTTGATGTTTGTTCCCTTTGCCATATTAGGGAAATTCTCTACTATAATTTGCTCTGGTATACCCTCTGTCCCCTCTCTCTTTCTTCTTCTTCTGGAATTCCAATTATTCTAATATTGTTTCATCTTACTGTATCAGTTGTCACTCAAATTCTCCCCTCATGGTCCAGTAGTTGTTTGTCTCTCTTTTGCTCAGCTTCTTTATTCTCCATCATTTGGTCTTCTATATCACTAATTCTCTCCTCTGCTTCATTTACCCTAGCAGTAAGAACCTCCATTTTTTATTGTACTTCATTAATAGCTTTTTTTGATTTCAACATGGTTAGATTTTAGTTATTTTATTTCTCCAGAAAGGGCTTTTATTTCTCCAGACAGCATTTCTCTAATATCTTCCATGCCTTTTTCAAGTCCAGCTAGCACCTTAAGAATCGTCATTCTGAACTCTAGATCTGACAAGTTACCAATGTCCATTATTGATTAAGTCCCTAGCCTTTGGTACTGCCTTTTTTTTGGTATTTTTTCTGCCTTGTCATTTTATCCAGATAAGAATATATGAATGAGAGAATAAAATACTAAAAGGGTGGCAAAGACTCCAGAAAAATGTACACTAAGCAAACCAGAAGAGACCCCAAATCAGGGGAAGAAGAAAGGGGGTAAAAAGAAATTTTAAAAATTTTTTTAAAAATTAAAATATATGTATATATATATATATATATATATATATATATATATATATATTAGACTGGTGAATAGAACAGAGACACACTCTCTATTTTTGATGTATTTTCATCTCTTAGAAGAAAAAATTTTCTTATATTTATTTATATATATATATATATATATATACCAAAATTAAGGTAAACATGTTGAAGGGATGGAATATGACTGTAAAGATAAAAAATAAAAAAAAGTATTCTAAAAAAGGAACTGTTAAGTTGGTTGGAAAAGGAAACAAAAAAGAAAGCAGAGAGAATTTACCCAGGCTGGAGACTAGAACAAAGTTCTATGTTAGATTTAGAGTATATTTTGATCTATTAGAAGAAATTGTATCCCAAAATTTTTTAGAAGAAAAAACCCTATATGTATACAAAAAATAAAGCTAGATACAATGAAGGATAAAATATGACTATAATAATGAAGGCTTAAAAAAATTTTTTTAAAAAAGCTATTGTTAAGATAAACTAGATTAAAAAAATATTAAAAGAGGAAAGAGGAAACGTTAAAAAAATTGAATACAAAAAAAATAAAATTAAAAAAAAATTAATTAACTTTGCAAGACTAAAGAATCATGGGGAGAAAGCCATGAATTCTATGCTTTGCTTTCCCCTCCTCTGGAATTCCGCTCTTCTTGATCAGTGAGCTTGGTTTTGGCTGGATGTTCTTGCTGATCTTTTGGGGGAGGGGACTATTGTAGTGATTCTCAAATGTCTTTGCCCGAGGCGGAATTGCATTACCCTTGCCAGGGGCCAGGCTAAGTAATCTGCTTGGGTTCACTCTTGGGAGCCTCTGTTCCCTGAATGCTTTCTGTAGAGTTCTGGAGGATGGGAATGAAAATGGCAGCCTCCCAATCTCCAGGAGAAGCTGAGAGTTCGGGGCCCCACTCCTCAGTGCGCCCTCAGAGAAAAGTGGTCAATCACTCCCATCTCCCTGGTCTCTGGCCATGTTCTGAGCTCACCCGGCCTGTGACTGAATGTTTCTGTCTCTGGCACACAGCCCCATTTGCAGTCTCCAAACCCAGCAGATTCCTGCCATGCTGCTCTTCTGGTGGAGAAAGGTGGGTCTCCCCAGATCTGCCACTTGTGGGGTCCCTGCTCAAAGAGCATTGCCCCAACTGTGATCACTATAAGGTAACCCCAAGCTGAGAGCTCACACATTGGCTCCGTCTCTGTAGTCAGCTTCCCTGCTCTGATACCTGGGAGCTCTGCTGCACTCAGACACCCCTGATCCTTCTGTGACCCCGTGGGACCTGAGACCACACTGTCTCCTCGAGAGCTCCACCCCCATTTAGCCTCTAGAGCACTGTCCCTCAGTGGAGCAGACTTCTAAAAATTCAGATTTTGTGCTCTGTTGATCCACCACTTGCTGGAAGCTGGCCCCTTCCTCCCATCACTTCAGATTCACTTCTCTGCAGGTCCTACCTTTCAGAAAGTGGTCAATTTTATGTTTCTAGAATTGCTGCTCTTCTTCTCCTTGGTTTCCTGTTGGGTTTGTAGGTGTTAGGAATGGCTTGATAACTATGTAGCTGAACTCCTGTGGCCTGATGTTATCTCAGTCTGCTATTCCTCTGCCATCTTAACTCTCCCTGGAATTTTTTTTTTCTTAATATTTATTATTTGTTTGAGATAGAGAGACTAAACTTTCTCACACAGAGAGAGAGGGAGAGGGAGAAGCAGACTCCCCGCTGAGCAGGGAGCTGGATGCGATGCAGGGCTTGATCCCAGGACCCTGGGGTCATGACCTAAGCCGAAGCTAGATGCTTAACTGGCTGAGCCACCCAAGTGCCCCCCAAAATGGAATTTTTTTCAAGTTATGGATATCTTTAGTAGTTTGTGGTTAAAAAAAAAATCCCCCCTTTTTGACATATTCAGTGATATTAAATCTATAACCTTTGTTGGTAATATTGATATTTTGAAATAGCAATGATTCAATGGATTACATTTCAATATTTTCAGTGAAAAATTATGATACTATCCATTAACTATTTGTGTGAATTCCTACTTCTCATCATTGTGGTCTCAAGTTAGATATTATCCTCTCACAGAGGCCATTTTAAAGTAGCCACAACCTTCTCATTCTCCAATGCTATTATTCCCAAATATATTTTCTTTATATCAATTGCCATTATATTATTTATATTTAATGACTTTTTAGTTGACATATTTATATGTTATTGATGTTGATGTATATGTTATTGACATACTTAATTTCTTTCTGTTCATCTTAGATTGTGGGATGCACAAGAATACATAGTAGTTATTCAATAAATAATTGAGAATCATGTCCATGCTTTGTTTAGGATCATAAAGAAAATGTATCTGTGAACTGCTGTAATTGAGTTTATCTTTGAATATTATATGGATGGAAGATAATTAACACCAAAAATTTAAAAAATCTTAATTTGTAAGAGGGTTACAAATAATAAATAGTCAAATTAATGTGCAGATTCCAGAATGTTTATGAAAACATTTATCTTCTTGTTTTGCAGGTGTAACCTAAACAGAAGAAAATGATTACCTAAAATCACCCAACTTGGTTTTTTAGATCATGAAAATATACCTACAGATTAAATCATCCTGTAAACTAGTTAGCTCCATCCTGTCTGCACAGTGCCTGCACAGGCATATTTTACACAATTACAATGACACTAGGGAAAATATGCAGCTGCACCAGTTAAAGTATATAACTCTCATGGGAAAATATTCTAAAATTAATAGACACTTGTTCATTAATTCAGCAAAGATGAGTTTAGGGTTTTCTCTATTTGGGCCCTGTATTCCTTATTTCAAATTACAGTGACTGACACAGTCTCTGCCTTCAAGGGACTCAAAACAGTGAACAATGTAGATAAATGAAATAGTCTGTTAATGCCTCTGAGTATATTGAATGTGACTGACTGAATTAAAAGGATAAACAGGTAAATTAGAAGTCCTAGCTAAAGAGTTTAATATACCTTTTCAAAAATTGATAGATGAGGCCAACAAAGTACAAAATAAGAGACATCTGAATAACATGATTTTAAAACTTTATATTCAGAATACCAAGAACACATACTTCTTTCAAGCATTAACAAAACTTTTCATATGCTAAGGCAAAAATAACCTTTAATACATTTTGAAAAATCAACACCATATTATGTTCTTCTCACCAAAACTCAATAAAATTGAGTTTCAATTTTGAAAATTGAAAAATGAAAATCAATAACCAAAGAAAATTTGAAAAAATCCTATCACGTGCAAATTAGACAACACAGTATTAAGTAACTATTTTGGTTAAAAATGAAGCCGTAAGAAAAAATATGAAATACTTAGAAAAGAATTATCTTTAAAAGAGTACACATCAAATATTATGAGACTAGAGCAGTATTTAAAAGAAGATTTTTGGGAGCACCTGGGTGGTTCAGTGTTGCCCTTGACTCAGGTCATGATCCCAGGGTCCTGGGATAGAGTCCTGCACGGGACTCCTTGCTTAGCAGGGAGTCTTCTCCCTCTCCCTCTGCTGCTCCCCCTGCTTGTACTCTCTCACTCTCTCTGTGTCAAATAAATAAATCAGATCTTTTTAAAACATTAAAAAATAAAAGGAAACTTACAGTTTAAATATGTTTGTCAAGAAATTAGAGATTGATCCATATTCTTTTCCATCTCAGTGGATGGCACTTCTACTTTTCCATTTGCTTGATCCATTTACTTGTATTCTCATTCTTCTATTGTATGAAGTCCATAGCACTTCTTTTTCCCTCATATTCTCCATTCAGTCATTCCTCAAATCCTTTTGGTTTTGGTCCCACCCTAGCCTGAGCCATTGTTCTCTCCCTATGTATTATTTCCATAGCCACCTACCTAGTATTCTTTCTTGTTTTCCTTCATTCCAGTTGCACCATGTCATGCAAAGAATCTTGTTTAAATTTATGATCACATCAGTCTTGCATAAAACTCTTGAGTGGTTTCTACCCATCTTAAGTAAAATTAAAAAAAAAAATTGACAATGATCTTAAACTTCCACACACATTTCTATCATCTTACTTTCCCAACTTCTAACTCCTATTACTGTCCTCTCTTCTTTCCACGTAGGCTACACTGACCTTCTTGCTGTTCCTACTTGTGGAGACACATCTGCTTTGGACCTCAGCACTTGCTGTTCTCTCTTGGTCTTCTCTTCCTCCAAAAAGTCAAATGGTAGTCTTTACTTTAATGTTAAAATTTCAGTGAGTCTTCCTCTAAACAACTCTGAAGTTTCACAAATATATCTGATACTACCTATTCCCCTTCCCTGCTTTATTTTTCTTTTTCTGGCATTTATCACTATCTAACATAACCTATGAATGCTTACTTATTTCTTTGTTATCTCTGTCCTCCACTAAAATATAAGCCCCATGAGGGCAGAGATTTTTTTTATGTATTTTGTTCTCTATTAGCTTTCTAGTGTGCAGAACAGTGCCCAACACTCAACAAATATTTGTTAAACAAAAGGTGAGTAAACTTGGCAAAGTTTTTAGTTCAAAGTTTTTAGTTCAGAGGGACTTTAATCTGTTCTGAAAGGAATTATCTCCATTAGATGGTTAATTTAACTTGAACCTTTAGAATTGCACCACAAGAGAGCTTTTGCCAGGATCATCTCAGCAATAAAGATACATGAATAAAGGAATGGTTTGGTTGAATTTGTATGAGCCTTGAAATTGTCATGTTAAAATCTGAGCTTCTATTATATCATTCAAAAGTTCAAAACATACATAAGATTAACTGCAAATATTCTCTCTCTGCATATTCAAAATGGCTTCAGTCCAAAGGGTTGTTTATTACTTGAGTTTTTCAACCAATAAAAATTTGTCTTAAAAAGATTTGATTCAGGGGCGCCTGGGTGGCTCAGTGGGTTAAAGCCTCTGCCTTTGGCTGAGGTCATGGTCCTGGGTTCCTGGGATCAAGCCCTGCATTGGGCTCTCTGCTCAGCGGGGAGCCTGCTTCCTCTCTCTCTCTCTGTCTGCCTCTCTGCCTACTTGAGATCTGTGTCTGTCAAATAAATAAATAAAATCTTTAAAAAAAAAATTTGGTTTGATAAGATCCTTGGTGGACTTTTTGAATGTTCAGTCCAATTGCTTTACTAACCTTGACAGATTTTTGTTATTTTCAGTGTAATTTTTTAATTTGTGTATACTATCTTAATATTCTTTAATAAAATCTGGCACTAGAAAAGTAAGACTTATTTGCTAGAATATGAAGTAGATAAAATTTGTTTTAAATTGTCAATAATCCACAGATGCTCATTAAGAAAAGATTGCCTTTTCCTTACAGTATCAGAAACTTTTACGTTATCTTCATATGGAAAAGTACTGTTTAGGCATTAGAAAGACTGCTGCTTTATCACTAGCCTCTCAACTAAAAATAGACATTGCACATAGAATTAAGGCCTTTTGTTATTTATATTTGCTAACTATAATTTAACTAAAAAGACTTATTAGACACTCCATACATTGTATTTTTGATATGTATAAATCTTAAGTTTTTATTTAGTAAATGTTGAGGGTCTCCTCAGACTTCTCATAGTAAAAAACAAATAGTACTAAATATTGGAAACTTCTTGTGATTTTAAGTTTATAATTATCTCTGTGAACATTCATGTATCTATTTGGCAAAGAGGGAAGGTAAAGACATAAAACATGTCTAGGATTGATATTCAGGCTTAGGCTAGAACACTCATATTTTATAACTTTATGGAACAGGGAAACTTGGGACAAGCACGTACATGATTTTTTTTCAAGGTCAATAAAGAATTATGACGAGAATCTTAGATCATGCCTACACTAATGAAGACCAGATTTTATATAGCATTAAAAAGAAGAGCAAATCAGTGAATAGATAATTACTTTCTCATATAATAGACAGTTTGTGGTGATATATTTCAACATATGGATAAAAATTGTGAAATGAAAATGAAACTAAAATTTTTGCATTTTTAAAAAATTATTGAGAATTCCATTACTCCCAGTTAAGAAAAATCGACCAAAAATGTTTTTGGGTTTACCAAGCCCTACACTGACTTAAAGTTGAAATTCTTTTGGATGTTTTTTACCTTGTGAAGTATTTTGAAAACCTATCAGTATTCAAAACTATAATTTGAATGGCAGAGATTCAGCAAGACCAATAATACAACAGAAAAAAAGACAGAGAAGAAACTCTGTATATCTTATGACATCAATAAAATATGTGATGGAGAGGGGCACCTGGGTGGCTCAATGGGTTAAGAGGCTAAGCATCCGCCTTTGGCTCAGGTCATGATCCCAGGGTCTTGCGCAGGATCAAAACCCACATCAGACTTCCTGCTCAGCTGTGAGCCTGTTTCTCTCTCTGTCACTCTCTCCTGTTCTGCTCTTTCCTGCTCTCTCTCTCTTGAATAAATAAAATCTTTAAAAAAAATACATGATAGAGAAGTTAGAAGCATTTATTTTGTTTGGTTTCTCTCTTAGTATAAGGCAATGCAAAACAAAACAAAGGTCATAAGTAATATTAATGTAATCACTTAACAAATCCTTTCTTCCTTGTAATCTTCACATCCCCCCTTGTTGTAAAGATTAATTCTATTTTCCAGAGAGTAAAATAGAGATGTAGAGTTGGAACAAAAGATGCCAAATCACACATCAACTAATGAATGGAGCATCATGTCCACTAACAATTCTCCCACTTTTTCAATTAACTGACTGAACTGCTAATCGTGTTAGTATCCCCTGTGAGCCAGATTCTGAGCCAGGTGTGGGTATATAGTGTGAAGAGACAGCCATGGTTTACATTACAAGACTTAGAGGTTGGCAGCCAGATTTCCTATTTTTCCTCTGTATCATTCTTTCTTATACTGATTACATTGAATCTCTCATATTAGAAAACCATTTTAGTCATGAAAAATAGGGTGATCTTCTTTAATAAGCAAAAGATATTAAATTTTTATGACAAAGGATATACTTCAAGAATTCCATTCATCAACTATATCTATGAGTTGGGCATACACCTGGGTGCTGGGTAGAAAGGGATGAATAAAACAAGAGCTCTTTGTTAGACACTAATGGGAAACACAGAATAATTTGAATGCCAAAAGAAAATACAAGTACTTTCCTATGGGAGGGTGGGGGACTTTGAGTTTCTCCTATTTACATCCTTGGTTCTTAGCAAAGAGCCACATGGTAATATTTTAAGAAGGATTTGTGGAAAATTAAGTAGCAGTAACTTGAGTAAGGGAGCTAGGGAAGATCTTAGGGAAAAGGTGGCATATAAACAGGCATCTAAAAAATAAAAGATTAAAATATCATCTCATCTATATTTAGAACTAATAGAATAAAAGTCAACTAACTGGAAGTAGTCGGTTTCTTTAACTTTCAAAGTAAGATGTTTCAAGTTCCTAAGTTGCCCACAATCTAATAAATAATACATGACTGATGTTGTCACCTAAAAGCAATAAGAAAATGTCTGTAAACCTTAGAAAGTTGATTGACATATAACATGAAGTTCAAGCCCATTATCCAGCAGTTGTGAAGTTTTATATTTTTTAAACTATACCAATTCTCCTGGTTAAATTCAAAGACCATAGCAACTTTTTTTTTAAGATTTTATTATTTATTTGACAGACAGAGATCACAAGGAGGCAGAGAGACAGGCAGAGAAGCAGGCAGAGAGAGAGAGAGAGAGAGAGAGAGAGAGGAGGAAGCAGGCTCCCCACTGAGCAGAGAGCCCGATGTGGGACTTGATCCCAGGACCCTGGGGTCATGACCTGAGCCAAAGGCAGAGGCTTTAACCCACTGAGCCACTCAGGCACCCCTGCCATAGTGACTTTTAAATGTATTTATGTATTTATTTGTAATTGTATGTATTTATTTGTAATTTATTTGTAATTTTATGTATTTATTTGTAATTTACGTAAATTTATGTATATATAATTTATAATTATATGTAATATTTAAATGTATTAAATGTCAAAATAGAAACAACTTTAAAATTTCTATTTTCAAGTTTTTTAAAAATATATCTTTAAGAAACACCTGCTCATTGAGATATACCATTTTGCTTGTGAGATCAAAGACTCTAAAGCAATTTTAATGTCTTATATTCTTAGAATTTCTCATAGCACACTTTTTTGTACTAATTCTCAAGTACAGAAGATATTAGCAATTATAAATTTCAACACAACAGAAAGCTAATTAGAAGTAGCTGAGCTTTGGTTCTTCAGGAGGATTTCTAAAAGTGAAAAGAAGTCAATTAGTTTGTTGTCTTTCTTACAACACTTAACTTTGAAAACTATCAGCCTTAAAGTGGTTTGGCTTTATTCCATTTATGATTATAGCAAAAGATTAGTTATTTTCCCCAAATTGTTTTGTCCATTTTTTGCTCAAAACTATTAAATGGAATGGGGTGATAAAACTGTTCAATTTCAACAAAGATACTCAAGAAGTTTATGATGAAAAAGCTAAGAAATAACAGGCAGAAACAGCTATAAATTTGTCATAAAATTGTGAGTATTCCGAATCTGACATTCCAGAGAGGTCTTGGTATACATGGAATAAAGGAATCATCCAAGCACAAACTCACTAGTCTTCAGATCAAGGTGTTAGTGGCATTTTTTTGCTGCCATCAGTAGTTTTCAAAATCTTTATTGATAAACTTGATCAGCGACCCACAAAATTCATTAAAAAAAACCTCAGAACAAAACAATCCCCCCAAATGAACAAGCAAACAAAAACGCCACCAAAATCCATAAAACAACAGCTCTCACTCGCTTTCCTTTCTCCCAATCATATTGCTGCTTGTATTTTACTACTCTTACCATAGCTCCATATACAGGTAAAAAAGAGAAAATTCTACATCAGTTAGAAAATATATAATTTCTTTCCCAGTATTAGGTTTTTGGATTCTTAACTGATATGATTTACCTTTTGGCTATATGATCATGAAAACAAGACACCCAAATAAAAATGTGTAGTTCAAAAATATTAGTGTACTTTGTTGTGTAGTACCTCTTAAACTCTTAAAATATATACCCATATTGCATTATCTATGTTACTACCACAATAATTTGGCCCACATCTTTGTATTCTTAGTTCTTATTCTAGCTTCTTCTAGACATGACAAACAGAAAAAACAACATTTATAACCTCTATTGTAGAATAAAAAAGGGGCATTTAAAAAATTTCTTAACAACTTTGTTGCCAGGGGTACCTGGGTGGCTCAGTCAATTAAGAATCTGCATTCAGCTCAGATCATGATCTCAGGGCCTTGGGATCAACCCTTGCCATGGGGCTCCTGTTCAGAAGGAAGTCTGCTTCTCCCTGTCCCTTCCCCTGCTCATGTGCTCTCTCTCTGAAATATATAAATAAATTAATTTATATATATATACATATATATGTGTATAAATTTTTTTAAAAAATAGAAGAACTTGGTTGGCAAATAGAAAATATATTCACATCCATGACTTAAACTAACACCTATATACTGTTCACAGGCTTTTCTCCAGAATTAAACTGTGAGTTCTGTAGGACATAGACTAGGATTTAAATAATCTCTTTATTCCTAGCATCTAGTGTAATTGTTAAGATGTGTTAATAGATATTGGATGAATTAATAGTTCAAAGTAAGAATTACGGTTGTTTTTAAACACATATACCTGTTTTTCAGGCTTCCAAATAATATCCAAAAGAAAATTCCTCCTGTTTTTTGGAAGGTTAGTTTGACAGATGCATATAACTATCTTTTAAAACAAAAATCTCTCTCACAGTCTGAAACGTCATATATTGGCATTGATCTAGAAAGCTGCAGCATTGAAGATGGTTATCAATAAATCAGCTGATAACCCGAGATTTGATTTCATAGCATGAGTGGAGAAGCTGACTTTACATCCCCTTGGCTCAATAGCTAATTCCTGAGGCTATGTAATCTTGCTGTTGGAAGTTGTTCTACAATAGGAAATCTTAAACGAAATCCAGCAGCTGCTCCTCAGAAGATCATTAATGAGCCAATTTGAACTTCTCTTCTGCATAACTGAAAGATTTTCTCAGATAATTCAGATCCAACTTCCCTACTATATAGCTATTTCTTTTCTAAATACCTCTGTCTGGTGTTGGTTTTAACCTGGGATATGATACTAGTAGAAGTAATACTGTTTGTAGAAATTTAACAGAAACAACTATTATACCCATTATCAACATTTTCTTAATCTATCATGTTGAACTATGTGAAATGACCATTTTCATAATTGGCAAATTTATATGGTTCAAATTAATACAAAATTATGTGTGGATGTTTTAAAAGTTAGGAAATATATATTTACTTACGGAGAATCATAAATCATATATGCTTCTTTTTTAAAAGATATTTTTATTTATTTGAGAGAGAGAGAGAGAACAGAAGGAGGGGACTGGCAAAGGGAGAGGGAGAGAGAGAAACTCAAGCAGACTCTGCACAGGCTTGATCTCAGTTCATGACATTAGACCTGTGCTTAAACCAAGAGTTGGATGCTTAACACACTGAGTCACCCAGGCGCCCCCATATATGCTTATTTTCAAGTTTACATGTTAATATATAATTTGAGAACTATTCTCAAAAATATTCAGTACTGAATTTTATATTTCAAATGAAAAAAATGGCCATTGATTATATGACAACGAAGCACTGATGAAAACTTCAGAATGTGAACTCTGACTTAACTGTGTCTTCACATTCTTATTTTCAAGTTAAGTTACATGGTTTTCTTATGCTATCATGAGGCTCGGATGGAGGGAATGGGGGGAGGGAAACCTAAATGAACAGAAATTCAGGACACACAACCTAAATTTTATCACTGTAATTCTATTTCTATAAAGATTGAATTTTGGAGTCTGTGAACAAATTGTTCTGCAGCTTACAAAGCAATAATAATATAAATAGATATTTTGGGTGGATCACTAGTTGTGAACTGTCTAAAGGCTCTACACTCATCTTTTGCAAAACCATTTAATCTTGCAATATTGTCAATTCTTTAAAAAAAAAAATGGAGAATTCAGACCAGTGGGGGCTTTGAGTTGGATGGATCTTATATTCCTAAAATCATCACTTATTATTTTGTCGTTACTTTTGGTACAAGTAACTCTAATCTCTTGTAGGATCTGAAAATTATTCTGTTGTATTGATCAGTTAATCCTATTAAAAGAGACATGAAACACTTATTCGTACGTCTCTGGTAGATTATTAGTAAGACCAATCATCAAAGCAGTTCTGTCCAATAGAAATATAATGTAGGATATGTGTGTAATTTAAAATTTTCTGATAGTCCTAATAAAAGATAGATGTGTATTTTATTTTCACAATCTATTTTATTCAACTCTAGAGGTTCAAAATTTTATTTTCTTAACATGTATCAGTAAATAAGGTAAATTCTCAGGCTCTTCACAATTTCTGCTTTAATTCTGTGTCCCAAATAAACTTTAAGATGGACTCTGAAATTTGGTATTAGTCTAATTTTTATTTGTCACAAAATCTAATTATTCTTTTGGTTTTATTCAACCATTTAAAGATAAAAAACCACTTTTAGATCACAAGTCATATAAAAGCAAACAGCAGGCTGGGTTTTGCTCTCAGGTTCTAGTTTGCCAACTTATGAACTGGCACATTAGTGGGTACATAATTCAAAATGGCATTTGAAATCTATCTGGACTTAATTTAATACTAATCAATAAGACCTAGGTTAGTATAAAAATCCAAGCTATAGATAAACTGGAAAACTTCATGAATTATCACTTGATTTATGAAAGAATGAGTAAGTGAATAAATTCCATCAAGATTTTGACATTTCCTGGAAAATCACAGGTTGTCCTCTTTGCAATTTTATCTGACTTATTTCTATTATGGGGTTAGCTAAATGATGTTGGAGTCTGGTATCTTTTTGTATAATTAGTCTGTGGTCTAGGATTTTCTCCTCAAGGAAGAATACTCTGTACTTAGGTCTACTAATTGTAGTCATTCATTTGGGAAATTTGTAGGTGGAAATTTTGGTTTCAAATATAGTAATGTTTTGTATCAAATAAACTGATTCTAGAAAAACATAACTCTTGTTTGTAATTCCTAATTGAAAGAATTCAGTATTGTCAATATTCATTAGGCATCAGGATATAAAAAAATATTTCCAGGTAGAAATGGCAAAGTTCTATGGTCCAGAAAAATGAAAAACTCTTTCATCCTTTCATGACTCCCAAAATACAGAAAAAATTATCAATATAAAAGTTGTTTTACTATATAAATAAGCCTCTTTGCACCCCTTATTTAGCTGTCCCTATCAGTTCTTAGTCCAAACAAATGGAAGAAGTTAAGCATTAAATCATGCTTTAATTTCAATTTTGAACTTTTAGAGCCAGATTTCCTTTTTAAAGACTAAACTGCTTTAAAATAGTCATTAAAACATCATTTTTCTTTTTACCAACTATTTCTAGGGTTTAAAAGAGTCTAATAAAACCCCATAGATTAATTAGTCATGACCTGAAGTCATAATTTAAAATATTAGAATATTATGTTAATGTATTATTACATCAAAAACACATTTAACTGAAGTCTAAATGAAATGGATTATGCTCTATTATTAGAATTTTGGAATAATATCTTCAAAGTCAATGCACAATGTGCCATTTTAAAATACTTTAAATGTCATTTTATCTTATTCTTGGGAAATTGAACATATGATTCATTTCTGCCTACCTTATACTATGCAACAATTCACCTTTGTTTCATACTTGTTTGGGGAAGAAATACTAAATCTTTATTCTTCTTTGTTTATTTTCATTATCCTCTGGCTTTATGTTGGGCTTAGCATTGATCTTGAATCTCCCAGCTTTATAGGTTGTACTACAAGGTACTTTTTCAGTAAAATTTCATTTTTTTCAAAACTCATGCCACACACTGCTGGACGTTCCTGAGCTTCTTTATGTGCACATGATGGAAATGCCTTATGCTTTATGTTCTTCTTCTTTTCTTTTGCCATAACTAAAAGGTAAAAGAGAAGATAAGTAAGTCACAATATGTGATTGTGAAACTGGCAGCTCTTGGTGTACAAAGAGGAGAGAAGAGGAAACAAATTACCCAGCCTGATTCCTGAAGGCGCTGTAGCTACACACAGACATGCTTCATCTTGACTCATAGAAGTTCAGCAGTTTTATGGTGGAGATATTCTGCAAACCAGATGGAAGTGCTATTAGTTATATGGAATAAGGATTCTTCCAAAAGGCAGCTTAGTCTTAAGTTTGTAAACAGAAATGGCATTAGCATCTAAGCTACACTTACACTAGAATAGAAATTGTGCCACTTGAAACCAATTATTTTGCCAAAACCAGTGGGCATTAGAACTTTATAACTTGAGACAGGAAAAAATTTTGTGTGTAGCACAATTGAGCTAAAAAACCCACTTTAACATTTGAGTGCTCTTTCTTCTTTTTCTCGCACTATTATCGAGTTACTTTAAGATCAACACTGCAGCTATGTGAAATAGAAGATTGGGTAATTTTAAAACAAGAGAGAGCTTTCACTCTCAAGCAAAATGATGTAGACCCTGGCAAGTCAATCCTCCCACTAATAAAAATGAGGAAAAAAATGATATATTATAACCAGCTTATATAAAGGCTATCAGAGAGCTGTGGAAGCACAGAGGACCAAAGGAATACATTTCCAGAGAGTAGAGAAGAAAGAAACTCTCAAAACAAAACAAAACAAAACAACAACCGACTAAGAGTCTGCAACTATCTCTGCAAAATTTGGTAGTTCTGAGTATAGGTCACTTCTGTTTCAGAAGAAGGCAGTATACAGCTACTACTATATATATATGAAGAAAAACACAGGCACATGATAGAAAAACACCATTATTTTGATTTTGTGTTAGGGCTAAATAGAGGGGAGCTATCAAGGAGAAACCAGAGGTGGTTTTGGTTTTTCATAGGTCTGGAGGGGGGTGGTGGGAATTCGGGGCAGAAGGAACCTTACACATACTGCTGTTCTTAAGAAATACCCTGCATTCCGAAGATTGATGCATAGGGAACCTATAATGCTAAATAAAATATTTCTGAAATACAAAGTTTATATTTCCAGTCTATAATATTTATGTTTTCTTTCATTTTCAAAATAATTTGACATCACTTATGTTAGTTTATTGTTTTAAGATCAGATTGGGAATTATTTGTAAGTCCTTTTTTTGGTTAATATATTTATTTTTCAATTTTTTTCATTTCTACTATTTTTTCAGATTTACTCAATTCTTCACTTTTAAACCTCAGAAACTGAATATTCATTTACTTTCATGTATCATTATTCTTAAATCATTTCAAAATAAAATTAAAATACACAGAATACATTTTATTTATTTATTTATTTATTTATTTATTTATTTTAAAGATTTTATTTATTTATTTGACAGACAGAGATCACAAGCAGGCAGAGAGGGAGGCAGAGAGAGAGAGGAGGAATCAGGCCCCTGCTGAGCAGAGAGCCCGATGCAGGGCCCGATCCCAGGATTCTGGGATCAGGACCCGAGCCGAAGGCAGAGGCTTTAACCCACTGAGCCAGCCAGGCGCCCCCAGAATACATTTTAAATAGAAATGAAAGTACTTAAATTTTTATTATTCATTTTAATGTTCTATTTTTAAAGTAAGCTGTTAAAGTTATTTATCTGTATGTAAGTACAACCTTGCATTTTTCCTCAAAAATTTGATATACATTTTCTCCCAAATTCTATCACTTTAATTTTTTAAAAGATTTTATTTATGTATTTGCCAGAGAGAGACACAGTGAGAGAAAGAACACAAGCAGGAGGAGTGAGAGAGGGAGAAGCAGGCTTCCCAATCAGCAGGGAGCCCGATGTGGGGCTTGATTCCAGGACCCTGGGTTCATGCCCTGAGCGGAAGGCAGACGCTAAATGACTGAACCACCCAGTTGCCTCCAATTTTTTTTTTTTTTTTGGATCAAATAAATATTCAGATGTGAAAGTATGTTTTAGAGGATATTTATGCTGTGTGGTTGTGGCAGTGTTGGATAAAGGGGGTTTTCACGAAGTATTCTGTAGCATTGAAGTTCGATATATATATTTAATAACGTGTTTAGAGAATGATGCTTATAATTTTTCTCTTATATTCAGCAATTTTTAATTTTTTAACCTTGTACAATATTAATTTTTATAAAATAATTCAGGAGTTTTTGGAAAGAATAAAACATCATATATATCACTTCCTTCAACTTTATTTTTTATTCAGATTTTCCATATCTTTTGTAACTTAATGAAACAGATATATAGAAATATAATAATGTTTCTATATCATGTTTCTGTATTTTTCTTCATATATATACAATAGTAGATGTACTGCCTTCTTCTGAAATGTATATGACTTATAAAATGAAGAAAGTTCTAGAAAAATATTCAATTCATGGCCACATTCATGTAGAAACAAGACTAAGTCATGTTTCTTTTCCCAAATTCCTACTTTTCATAAGTCAGATTTTCTATATTATTCTATCAAAGTTATAATTTTCTCTCTTATGATTAAATTTGTATTTTTTAAACTCTCTCTTCTAAGGGAATTTACTGAGTTTGTCTTTTTTTTTTAAGATTTTATTTATTTATTTGACACACAGAGAGAGATCACAAGTAGGCAGAGCAGCAGGCAGAGAGAGAGGGGGAAGCAGGCTCCCTGCTGAGCAGACAGCCCGATGCGGGGCTGGATCCCAGAACCCCAAGACCATGACCTGAGCCAAAGGCAGTGGCTTAACCCACTGAGCCACACAGGCGCCCCTGAGTTGTCTTTTTCATGTTACTTCATCTTCTATACTGTCTGTTCTACTTATGTATTGCTGTCTTTCAAATTATCCAAAGACTGAATGCCTTAAAATATCAACAATCAGTATGCTCATGAATCTGCAATTTGGGCAAGGCCGGGTGGAACAATTTGTCCCCTCTCCATGCTGGCTTCCTAAAAGATGGTTTTAAGACCTGGGAACTGGATTAGTTGGAGGACTCGCCCAGCAACTTCTTTTCATGAAATCTCTGGGATCCTCCAAGTGGTTTTTCCACATGGTCTCCATAGAATGGCAGCTTCAGTGCAGTAGGATCTCTTACATGGCAAGTGTTACAGGAGATGCGAATCACCAATTTCTCAAGGCCGGGACCCAGAAATGGGCACAGCGTTTGATTGGCCAGGCAGTGCAGAGCCTGCCTAGATTCAAAGGAAGCGGTAGAGTGAATAGCAAAGTATTTTTTTTTTTAAAGATTTTATTTATTTATTTGAGAGAGAGCGATCACAAGTAGGCAGAGAGGCAGGCAGAGAAAGGCGGGGAAGCAGGCTCCCTGCCAAGCAGAGAGCCCAATGCGGGGCTCAATTCCAGGACCCTGAGACCATGACCTGAGCTGAAGGCAGAGGCTTAACCCACTGAGCCACCCAGGTGCCCCAATAACAAAGTATTTTTAATCTATCATCAGTCCAATGGTTATTCAGATACCTCATCACTGTCTATAATTTAAAAATTTTTCATCTTTAAAGAATTCTTTTCTAGCTTGGGTTATTTCCTTTAGGATGGCTTCCCTAAGACTTTTCAGCATGTTGCTTCCATCTCTTCTGGCTGCAGAACCATCTCATGGCATTGTGGTATCTTTCAATTATGCAAATATGTCCATGTCTAAAAAGATGTTGAATGGGAGTTTTCGTGCTGGCACAGAAATGGCAGTTAGAGGCCAAAGCCAAGAAAGAAGTCCACATGAACAATAAAATGTCAAAAGAACTACTGGAGCCAAACATTTATCGTAGGCCTCACTGAGAATTAGTTGAACAGGTTATGCTATCCCCAACCATTAAACAGCACTCTATGAACCTTTGCATAAAGTCCAGGGAGAGGAGAAAGCAAGTTAAAACTGCAATGTTCTTGGTAAGAAGGGGATGAGATATATGAGGGGGGTTTCCTATAATCACAGGCTAACCAAAATAGGATTTCAAATGAATAATTCATAGAGAAGAAAGGCGCCTAACAGAAAAACAAAATTGTCCTTTTTCTCAACAACTGAATGTGAACTCATTCACTCTAGAAATGACTTTTGAACAGTGACAAGTATGGTGAGGAGGAAAAAATAAATTTCATATTTGTACACCATTGTCTACAGACAGTTTAATAAACCATTATACATACTTGTAAATAATGACTTGAAATTAGAAACAAGAATTGAGCTGGTTTTGGTTAATAATAGATGTATATCTCCATTCAAAATTTTTACAAAGAAATCTTCATATTTTGGTGACCTCGGATGAAAGGAAAAAATATTAGTGGGCATCATTTGAGGATTTACTCATGCAAGAACATTATGAGAAAGTATATATTTTGGTAATGTCTGTTTTCTTAATTTGTTTGTTTTTTAAGTTAACAGGGATCCAAATGTTGTTTAATGAGGATTGTGCAGTTAAAGACTCTTTAATTTAAGGGGTCATTTGGATTCTATTAATGTTTTACTCTTAACACTTAACAAAAATACTGTATACTCCAAAGAAAGTGAAGAAATGACATTGTGTAAAATTGTCAATTGATGTGATACTTTTTGTATTTGATTTGGTACAAAATGGTTCCTTTGATATTACACCTAGCAGAAATTCCACCAGTTTTCTGATATATGGGTGATACATTTCCTTAGCTATCTTTGCCAGTGTAGACATATGTCCCCCATGTTTTCATAGTGTGTAGATAATTTAATGGGAATTTTGAAGCAAGATTAAGGAATTTATCATAAGCCCATGAATCTAATCTTCTACTTTTGATTTATGATTTGAATCATGTCCATTTATCTTTAGGGAAAAATATATGAAAAATGGAAAATACATGAAATAATAGCATTTTTTTTTTAAGCCAGAAAGACACATTATGTCTTAGCTGGCCCTGAGGAAATCTCTTCCTAAACTATTTATCATTTATGGTAAAGTTCACTTCACTATACATTTTAAGCTTAAAACAAAAGTACAAAATTGCAGTTATTTTATTTATGTGGCATACACTTTAAGGTAAATGGAATGCTCCATATGTACAAAAGAAAAGAATCATCTGAAATGATAACTAAAGTACAAATGAAACCTTAACAACTTGTGAGAACTTGGGGAAATCTCCTGAGGTATAGCTAAATTATACATTGTGTGTGTGGTATTTAAATGGTGAGAAATCCAAAAGAAATTTTTAGAAATTTGTCCATTTTTTTCCTTATTGAAATGTAATACACTGAATTTAAAACAGGAAAAGGATCATCCATGTGATGATCGATTTCAAAATAGAATATTTATTTAGAATCTTCCCTTTACCAGGGATTTTATTTCCTTATTTTATGAATTGGTCAAGTCCTTTCTTATCATACCATTGGTTAAAATTCTTTCTTCTAGAAATGAAAATTTTAAAAGTAAAAGTTAAAGTCATAAAATGAAGTTAGGCTGCAATGACTTTCTCATATTATTTAACAAAAAGTAAGGTGCAAGTAACAATTTACCTGATTTATAACTGGCCATGACAATAGTGGTTGTTTACTTCCCTAAGGCACTGTTTCTGCTTTTTCCAAAGGGGAGGATTTTCTTTAGATCTCCTCTGTACAATGCCTCAGATCTGTCAGTTAAGTAGAACCATATGTTTATTTCAGAATTGAAAAACCATACTTTTATCATTAATGATGAGAGAAATAACTTTTCTTTTTCTTCTTTCTTCCTCCCTTCCTTTCTTCTTTTCCTTCCTCTCCTTCCTTCCTTCCTTCCTCTCCTTCCTTCCTTCCTTCTTCCTTCTTGTTAGTTTGTTTCTTACTGGGGAGAGGGGTCAATGAACATATTCTTGAACAGAATAGATCCACTGCCACGTTGTAGAACAAGCTACAGAGTGGCCCAAATAAATCAGTTATTAGTTGGACACCCAATTAAAGACTACACTTCCTAGTCTCCCTTTTATGTAAATGTGGGCATATGACTAAGTTTTGAGCAATGAAAAATGAGCCATAGTTAATGTGTAAAAATTTCATAGCCCTACCCTAAGAAGAAAAGCATGTGTCTCCTCTGCCTATTTTCCTCTTTCCCGCTGACTATAGTGTAGATAGGATGGTAGGAAATGGAACAGTCCTTTCATTCCAGGGAATAGACATTCAGGAGGTGAGAGAAATAAACCAAAGGAAGTCTAGCTTGAAAGAACAAGGTAAACATGGGCTTAAATGTTGGCTCTTATAATCTCATATAGTGTAAATATAAAACAAGTTATTGCACATCTTTGAGCTTAATTTTTCTCATTTGGAA
This sequence comes from Enhydra lutris kenyoni, assembly GCF_002288905.1. Taxonomy (NCBI): domain Eukaryota; kingdom Metazoa; phylum Chordata; class Mammalia; order Carnivora; family Mustelidae; genus Enhydra; species Enhydra lutris. The sequence goes on along the minus strand of NW_019154133.1, from coordinate 7,788,741 downwards.
AACATGGGTAATATTATGAAATTCAAGTGAGATTGTTATTATTGTGAGGATGATTATATTGTGATGATAAAATGAGATAATGTGTGCAAACTTCCCAGGACAGTGCACAGCTACAGGAAAATATTATTTCTACCTCCTACTCTTTCCTATTTAACTTAAAGCTTGTGTTATTTTTCGCAATCATTTTGCAGTAAGCATGTGAAGCAAGTTAATTATAAAAGTGTAATTAGCTGTCAATTCTACCTAGTGCGCTTTTTATCTCCCATGTAGGTTTCTGTCAAAAAGTTTGATTTGAGTCTTTTAACATTTTTTATAGATGTCAAACATCACGAATTTTACCTACTTAGGTACTGGGCATTTTGTGTTCTATAAAGATTCTTTTTTTTTTTTTAAGATTTTATTTATTTATTTGAAAGAGAGAGAGAGAGACAATGGGAGAGGGAACACAAGCATAGGCAGAGGAAAAGGGAGAAGCAGGCTTCCTGCAGAGCAGGGACCAATGTGGGGCTCAATCCCAGGACCCTGGGATCACAGCCTGAGCCAAAGGCAGATGCTTAACCACTGAGCCACCCAGGCTTCCCAAGATTCTATAAAGATTCTTGAGCTTTGTTCTTGGATGTGGTTAAGTAACTTAGAATTGGTTTGATAATTTCATGTCTTGTTTTAAAGATGTGGTAGGTAATACTGTGGAAATGTTCAGTGTAGGGATAATTATTTCCCATTACTAAAAAAAAACCCTTCTGTGGATTCTGCCCAGGACCCCTAACCAGTCTGGTTGATGAACCAGATACTCTTCCTGTCCTTACGTGAGTGCCACACCCTGGTACCCCTAATCCTTTCAGGTGTTTTTTTCTCTAGGTCTTAGATAGTTCCCTCACATGATCACTACTCCAAGGGATCCTCTGGGGATACACATAATTCTCTGTATCTGTGCATCCCTCTCCTCTCTAGTACTTTCTTCTGTGAATGGCTTGCTCTGCCTCTCAGTCTCAATATCTCAACTTATGGGACCTGTCAGACCCCATCTCTCCTGGAGAGACTTCATTTTTGTCTTGTCTTTCAAGGATATTCATTATCTGACATTCAGTGTCTTGAAATCTATGACTTTTTATATTGTTTTTTTTTGGGTCATTCTCTGAAAGAGAAGCAAAAAACATAAAACACAAAAAATATAAGCCCAGCATTGAAATAGAGTGTAAAAAACTTTATGATGGAGGGCTGTACAAAATATTATAAGAAGACAGAAAAAGGAGCTATAGTACTCTTTATTTTTTATTCAATAAGTCATAGAGTTTTAAAAGAAAACAGTAGTTATAAATACAAGGAAATTATATTTTATAAAATCAATATTCTAATACAATCTGAAAGGTAGTTTTTCAGTATCTATTGGTGCATAACAAACTAATCCAAAATTTAGTAGCTTAAACATCAATCACTTTTACATATGCATAATCTGTACATCAAGGATTGGGATACAACGAGACTTCGAGAATAGTCTATTCCATGTAGCATCAGTTTGGATCACTTGGTTGTATTCAGTTGGTAACTGAACTCAGTGAGGGTCCAAGATGGCTTCCCTCATGTCTGTCTTGGAAAAGTCAGCTAGTAGGCTGAGTTTGTCTGGACCCTTTTCCTACTTAACACGATCTCAGGGACTCTCCACACGGTCCTTTGCATGTGGGAATGAGTGAGTGCTTCAAATATGGGAGCATGAAGAGGCAAAGCAGGTATTTCTAAGATTTGATCCCATACTAGAACATGATGGAAAAGGAAATCTCTATAATCTTTTTTGTGTATAGTGATGTCCAGGAAATTTTTTAAAAGTGTTCTAAAAACTAAATTCTCAGAATCACTTATGCCAATATGTGGAGATGTCAAAAATAAGTGATATATAAGCCTATAATTCTCTAACATAAAAAGGTTTTCCATTAAATATTCTAACCTATTAAGGAAAGCACATAACAAATTGACATCCCTAATTCATAATCCAGCCACTAAAATTTAAAAATTTGAATTGATTACTCTCACAGAACAATATTTTTAAGGATAAATGTGCTAATAATTTCTAGAGTCCTTAAAATAAATCTACTGATACATTACAAATCATAGCCCCATTACTTTTATAAAAACAATACATATAATTAAAAATATTCTTGATGGATAAATGAAATGTTCAGTTCAAAACTTAATAAATCATATGTACACAAGACTTTCAAAGTGGAGGACTGACCTCTATAGGGAAAAAAATCCATAAATTAAAAAGAGGATGCTAAATTGTGGGTAACTATTTTAAACTTAAAACAGGATGTAGGGCACCTGGGTGGCTCAGCCAGTTAAGCATCTTGATCCCAGGGTTCTGGAATCAGCCTGTCCCGCCCCCCACATCAGGATCCCTGCTCAGAGGGAAGCCTGCTTCTCCCTCTCCCTCTACCCCCCACTCTGCTTGTGGACTCTCACTCTCTCTCAAGTAAACAAATAAAATCTTTAAAAAAAAAACAACAGGTTATAATGGTGTTCATATAGCCTTAGTTTTACTACGTGTTTTTATTCTTACTATACATTCTTTTCATACTTGACTTTTAACATGTTACTTAGATAAATTTATAAATTTGTTTTCTTTAGAATGAATTTAAGAATAGCGTATTTTTAAATAATAGCTCTTTCCTCATGTCCATAAAATATTGTATCAATAAATTGTTTGAGAATGAAGTTCAAAAGGGACAGTAAAACACACACTCTCTCTCTCTCTCACACACACACACACACACACACACAGTTCCCCCATGATTGTGAATGGAAGGCTCTGAAAAAAGAGAGGTAACAAAAAAAAAGAAAGAAAGGAAACATGTATAGTTCCCCTGAGTTCTATACTAGGGCCAATCTTATTTAGCTTCTGTATAAATGACCTTGAAATTGGAGTAAACCTGACCATACCTTGCTTTAAAAACAGTAGACAGAGCAGAGTCGGGATAAAGCTACAGGGAAATCTTAATAGAATATAGCCGTGACTGGGAATGTTACAGATGAAATTTAATGTGGTACAGTCTCATTTTAACATCACAAGGGAAAATGCAAGCATGTGGTGGTGGAGGAGGGAGAAATAGCATATATAATTTAAAGCCAGGAATACAGGTGTTTTCTTTAGTCCAAATAATTTCCTAAAATGCTGTACGTTGTAGGATTGTGTACACTTTGGCAATTTGCACATGGATTCTAAGAAACAGAAGTAAACGTATAGATGATCACTATAAAGCAGATATCCTGTACATAAAATAAAAACTTGAATTCATAATAAGTACACATGAATACATCTAGGTATTGAGGGTTTATTTCTGTTGCCCTCATTTTCATCTATAAGACAGCAAAAACTCATATAAGAAAGTGAAAATGAAAAATGGGGGTGTATTTGGGATATTAACATCTTACTTATAAGCAAAATTAGAGAGTGGATAGAGTAATGCAAGGATCGGTTAGTGACTAGTTGTTTTTCTACTTGTAGACGGTATCTTTTAAAATTGCGTCGCCTTCGTTCTTTCAGAAGTAGTGGTGCTTCTTTTGACAGTGATGACAGCTGACGGGAACGATCCCGGGGTAGGAAGCTATTCAGAGGTGTTTGATCTTGAAGCTCCTGCTCTTATATTTTTGTTGCTCTTGTTAATTTTCACAAATAAAATAATAGAAAAAAAACCTCTGTTCATTTCCCCCCCCCTCCAAGGTTGAATTCATAATCAATTAAATACCTTTTTTTCTTCATGTATATTCTAAGTGTATTTTGTTAATGTATAATTTTGGTGCTTGAAAGTAGTCATATTTCAAATCAGTCTTTGTCCATTTGAAAGTAAGATCAGAAAAGACATGGAAATGGGATGAGAAAAGATCAGATTATTTAGTTTTATTTTCTTCAACTCTGTCTCCAAACCAGGCTAAGAAGTAAAGTTGGCCTAAACATAGATACCATCCTACAGATACTGGAAAAATCTTGATGTAGAAGCAAATATAGGCATATCTTCCTCTAAGGAACTGAGTCTTAGAACTACAGAACAAAATTGAGTCATTGAGCTTTGAGAATTATTTCTCATACCAATCAATTAAGAGCCTGAGTAAAAAAATTCATTTTGTAACTGCACAGCTTTATAAGTACATGTGTGAAAGTTAAGTAGACAGAGTAATCCTAGTTATTTCCTTGACTCTTTCTCAACTGAAAAGCTTTAACTCTGGGGTCAAAAGCCCTGAGATCAAATTCAAGCCCTAACCCATGATGTTGAAATTGAACAACATTCTGCTCTGGTTTCTCTATCTTTACCTGATATAATTCATGTAGGGAAGTTAGCGCAATGTTTGGAACATAATAGGTATTCATTAAATGCTAGGCACTGGTGGTATAGATAATGTTGATAATTATGCCTTCCTGCCTAGACATGTTTATAAAAAATTGGAACTGCCAGGACCAGAGAGTAGCGACTTATCCCTCTGCTTCATGATGAAGAGGATGATGCTACTGACAGAGATGAAGAAGAGCAATTTCTTACCAGTGGTTTTTCTCTAAGAAAATGACTATTTATTAAAATTTTTTATGGAACTTTGCATGTTGCCATTTACAGAGAAACATAGATGGTGGTGATGACGGTAATGATGATGAACACGATTATGTGATGACATCACCATTACATATATAATTATACATGTATATTTAAATGACTGCTTTCCTCAAGTGAGCCATATCATCCTCTAATCCAGTTATGCCTCTCTATGTTGTATCTTCTTAAGGAGGTCTTTCAAATATAAAAATCAGTGAATCTGTTATGAATCACCAAGTGTCTAGAATTCACTAAATATGGCAAAAGACCCAAGAGGGTCTTGCAATATTTTGAAGGAAATAAATCCTCTGTGGACAAGAAATTTAACAGACTTACCTGCCTATTTACTACCTACCTGGCACAGGGCCTTTGTTTGGTAAATCACTACTTAAATGTTAATGTAGTATATAAAAAAACCCAGTAACTTATAGACAGGATACTTGTGGAATTAGACATACCATGTATTGTTAATTGAATTGTTATAATCCATCCAGAAAATGGGAGGATTAAAAAAATCACCCAGATATTTAAAGCATAGTCTTTTAGGTGAGCCACATCACTGAAACTCACACACATCTATTTCTTTTTTTTTTCTTTTAAATATTTTATTTATTTATTTGACAGACAGAGATCACAAGTAGGCAGAGAGGCAGGCAGAGAGAGAGAGAGGAGGAAGCAGGCTCCCCGCCGAGCAGAGAGCCCGATGTGGGGCTCGATCCCAGGACCCTGGGATCATGACCTGAGCCGAAGGCAGAGGCTTTAACCCACTGAGCCACCCAGGTGCCCCCACACATCTATTTCTAACCCACATTCATTCTATGCAGACCTTAGTCCCTTCCCCTAGGAAGGCTGTTATCCTGAATATTCCACATTGTGAGGCAAAACAGGAGAGAAATATAATTAAGTTTATTGGGAAAAAGGTTTTCGATGATCAAATAAATTTGAAGAATGCTAGGATAAACTGAATTAAATGAGTTTCATTTCTGCAGGACTTCTCAGGCTGTCAAATACGGTCATGTGAATTGGTAACATTTCCAAAACAGACTAGAATGTCCTATCCTTCTCTTACTCTAAGCATCTCGCTAGGCAGTTGTCTTAAGGAACACACAGTTTTCTACAGAAAACACTTATATATGCAAATTATGTGTATACCACAGATTCAAATAAATGAAAGCAGTTCTTATCACATGTGGGACCATCCTATAGGGGCATTTTGGAAAAATTTGAGGTTGCTTATGCTTTTTAGATTACTGTTTAACATATTTTTTTTTAAAGATTTTATTTATTTATTTGACAGACAGAGATCACAAGTAGGCAGAGAGGCAGGAAGAGAGAGAGAGGAGGAAGCAGGCTCCCCGCTGAGCAGAGAGCCCAATGCGGGGCTCAATCCCAGGACTCTGAGATCATGACCTGAGCTGAAGGCAGAGGCTTTAACCCACTGAGCCACCCAGGCATCCCTACTGTTTAACATATTTTAATGTATACTATTTTATCATATATTATAAATTATTTCCTTTACTTTTTCCCCTTATGTTTGAATAAAGACATTACATTGCTTATTTTAAAATATTATTTTGAAGCTACATTACTTTATCTATAAACTTTATTTCATGGCATATAACAATATTTGTTACAAAGAAGTGACACTGAATCTCAAAGTCTCAATTGCTACTTTGAAATTATTGTCTCAACTAAGAAGCTGTAATTATTTTAGGTTATAAATGCTTACAATAATTCTCTCCTGTGTTGTTAAAAGCTTCTTATACTAGAAGATAGAAGAGATAAAGAGGAGGTAGAGAATATACTTTGGATTTCTAGAATACCACTGAGGTAGCCTTGTTCTCTAAATGACACATTGACCTCAGTCATCAAGGGGCATCTGGCAAATGGCTGCTATTGGGAGGGGGAATTGAGCCCAGTTTCTAAATTTCTACTCCGGATCTGTCACTTGAAAAGCTAAAGTCTCCTGGCAAACAATCTACTTGTTTACTTAGCAATTTGAGCTGTGGGTATTTCAATTAGTTCCCTGACCATTGTTTTTAGATTAAAGAATTGTCAGGCTAAGCAAGGAAAAGTACACTTTTACTTAATTGATAAAAGGTTAGTTCAAGTCTTCCTCTGAACTGTAACTCTTAACCTTCTAATTATGATAGGAGTTCTCACAGAAATATTTGAAGTACACCCCTTTCTTAAATTTTTGTATTACTTCCTGGTTTTAGCTTCATCTGTATGTGTTTCTAGTTCATTCTAGAGCATCTGGATTTCACAGTGGACTAAACAATATTTTTTTTATAATTTTAAATTGGCTGCTGAAATTTAAACATGTGAAGATGTTGTAGGAATCTATGAATTTATTGCATCCCTTGAAAAATCAGAATCTGGCCACAGTGGTTGTGCATTCTCACATGGAAACAATCAGTTGGAACTGAGTAGCTTCTAGTCCTTTTGAGAAGATATATTATATCCATTCCCCTTTGTCCCGCTTATTCCTTCTTGTCTCCCTAACACTGAGGTCATTTGTTGTCATCTGTTACTGTGCTTGATTGTTATTCTCTTCCTACTAAAGGGGAAAATAAAGTGACTGCATGTCTCATGAAACATATTCCAATGTGTCTAATATTCAAGGTGTGTCTCTGTCCAGAGAATACTGTTAAGATCCTATTTGGAGCAACTCCAGTAGACTTCACTTGTTAATATTGTCTTCTGACCTCTGAAGTCATTTCAGTTTCAAGAGTTGACCTAGGAGCTTAGATTCAACTGTCAAGATGTAGTGAATCTATTTTCTCTGCCAGCTTCATGAAATTCTATTGCTCTTTTACATTTGGTATCTTTGACTAAGTAGAAATGTAGCTAATATCTACTTATTCAGGGTTTGTTTTTGTTAAGGAAAGAAAATGGATTTTGAATTGTGTTAACAGTTAAATATATGATGGAAGCTGTACTTAAGATCATTTTTTAGAGCAGAATATTGGCTTGAAATGGAGTACCTTAGAAGAAGTGTGTAAAGGCAGATGATTTCAAGCCTAAAGACAAGTTTTAATAACAACAATAATTGCAGACAATAATTACCACAAAATGCAAAAAAATGTTGTATTAAGAATCATGAGACTTAGATGCTAATAAACTTGTGAACCTTTAAACAGATTACTTAGTCTCTGGAGATATTAGCCTACTCATATATGAAATGGATATTGTAAATTGTTCTCTATGAGAATGCAGTAGGATCAAATGAGAAACAATTTTAAATTATTTTAGGACAGTTTAATATTAGTTGTAAGGTTTAATTGTACTGTTCCACAGAAGAAGATGATGTATAGATTTTAAATTTATAAATCAAAAGGAAATGAAAAATAAAGCAGCCCCCAGAATTTCAGATCTAGAGAGCATTAGATTCTCCCCCAAATAATCTTTATCTTTGGGGACATAGTGGCCAAAGATGTGTCTGGGATGTGAGACAGAAGAGTTGGTCAGAATGCATCTGACAACAAGATCCACGTTGTCAATGATAGAATAACAGATCAGAATGAGATGCATTAAAATGTATTGCCAACAGAATCATAGAACATGACCAGTGATGCATTAATGGTGGAAGTAGAAAATGCAAGAAGAAAGTGCAGAGCAGCATGTGAAGCAGGAGAAGAGAATGCTGTCATGAATATTTGTCCTTATTTCTACCTGGCTTCTTTTTCTGAAATACACTTTTTCATGTTGTTCAGTCCAAAGAGATGTTTTGCATATTGCTTCTATAACCTTATGGATGAGAGTGATAAGTCTTCCAAATTAGGCCAGTCTGATCTTGTTTCTCAGATTATGGTGATTATTCTAGAGACTGGCAAGTAAATGAAGACTGGATGAGATGTTCCTTCTGTGAGGTTTTTCAGATGGAGGTTGCTGAGGAAGACTTTTTAAAAATTTTCTTCCTTTCTGCCCATAGGACCTATGTGATTCAAGTCCAAACCACTAACAGCCATTCCTTTGCCTCCTTGTATATCTCCTTGGACTGCAAAAAGATAATATGGACTGTGAACTAGAGAAAGTCTCAGAAAGAATTCAATTCCTTAGTTGTGCTAGCCATTTCCACTTTCTTCCTGTGTTTTGGGTCTCTGTTCCAATAAACACCCCATTTCTAAGATAATGTGAGTAGCTTGCATGCATAGTGTTTACCAAAGGTTACTGAAAATTGTCATATTGGGAACTCTAAGGGGCACCTGGGTGGCACAGTTTGTAAAGCATCTGACTCTTGGTTTTGGCTCAGGTTGTGATCTCAGGGTTGTGAAATAGAGCCCCTGTCAGGCTCTGGGCTCAGTGGCAAGTCTGCCTGGGATTCTCTCTCCTTTTCCCTCTGCCCCTCCTGCTTGTGTTCTCTCTCTCTCTCTGAAATAAATAAATAAATCTTTTTAAAAAAATGTCAGGCCAAAATCTATTTTAGGGGATAACTAAATTGTAGTTAATTTATTTAGAGGGAGGAGTGGGGCAGAGGGAGAGGGAAATAGCAAATCTTAAGCAGGCTCCACACTTAGTGGAAGAGCCCGATGGATGCGGGGGGGCTTGATCTCACAACCCTGAGATCATGACCTGAGCTGAAATCAAGAGTCCATTGCTTAAGTGACTGAGTCACTCAGGTGTCCTAAATTGTAGTTTAAATTCTCATACGTAGTTAAAACATTAGAAAGGAGAATTAGGAGATTAGATTACACAGGATTCAATTTATTACTATGTTAGAGCAAAGACATATTTTATTTAACAAAGATAGCTGCACATTTTTGGTGTTGCCACCAGAAAAAATTTACTCTGAGGAAATGAAACAATTTTTTTTCAAAAGTTTGGAGATTTAAATGCATAAAATGTGATACTTATCACAAAAGCCACCTACCATCATGGTATTTCATGATTTTAAAAGAAAAAAAAATTATGCACATACTTAAGATTGAAAAATATCTTCTGAGTACATACAAAGAATATTTTTTCTCATGCTTATCACCGTTCTATTCCCAATCATTTGAATGCAATTTACCATCGTCATAACGTTCCAAGGGAGAGCCTATAGAGATTGTGTTGTGATGTCAAATTGCTATATGAAAACAATTTTGATAAGCGCGTGGACACCACATTATAATGACAAATTATAATGACAAAATGGTTTCAATGTTTCCATGGAGACCAAATTACAATGTCAAATTGATGGCAAAATGAGGTCAATACAAATCTACACAGACCAGATTGCGATGTTAAAACAATGCAAAGCAATATCACCACAGGTCTGGGGAGGCTATGCTATGATGTCAAGATGATGGGAAAGCAATATCTAGGATGATGACAACACGGAAACAGAAAAGATGTCAGTGGAAATCTCCACAGCGTCCTTCATGATGACAGCAGAGCACAATAGAGCGCTGTTACTAATGCAGATTTAACCAGTGGTAAAGTAAATTTAGTGAAACTGGGAAAATGAGAAGCTTATCTATTTCAGTATTCTGATTCTTAATATTATTTCATTTCATGTTCTTAGAAACTACGTGCTTAGTCACGGAAGTTAGAGTGGGAAAACTAAGCTACGTTACTCAGTGGCAGAAGTTATTTATTGAAGAATCTGTTTAGATGTAAATTACTTTCTTCATTTACAATACGACTGTGAAGGGACCCACAGGGAGACAGTCTGATTAATTCAGTCCTCTCTGGAAGGCTTCACTGGCAGACTTTTCTGTGGACATGTCTTTGGGGCATGCACACCCCTCCCCTTGGGGTGGTTGTCATACTTTTTAATTCTTCTTTCTTAAAGATGTTAAAATATTTACATTACATTTTTGTATTTTATAAATTATAAGCCAAGTAGTTTAACACTTCCTTAAACCTGCCCTTGTCAAAAATAGTATGAAGCACCATGCTATCTTCACTGATGCAGATTATTTCCATTTGTTCTTAAATAATAAATTATGTTGATACAATTTATCTTGAATAAGTGCAATAAATATTTTAACCTAATGCTAATGTCAATCAGTTGGATGTTAAATGCAAATGGAAGAGAACACATTTATCATGGTTTCTCAACTCAAATTATTTTTTCTTCCCATCCAATGGTAAACCTGACTTCTCATAGAAACAAGAGACAATATGTTGTAATGTGGTAAAAACATTCTGATTATTTCAAAATAAACTTTTGCTCAATTAGAAAAAGATTACGATTCTTTGCTATACTGTTTGCGTCTGTGTTATTTTCCCAAGTGTAAACCTTTCCAGGTTTGTGGATTTACCATTTTATGTAGTGATTGAGCCCACGCCTCAGTACGCAAACTCATTTAACCATGTTGACTAAATTAACTGGATGATTCACTTACATTCAACAAACATATTTTAGTTGAATACTACGTGCCAGATAGTATGCAAGGTCAATTAAATCAAACGGTTTTAGAGATTTGTTTTACAAGATTTGCCAATTGTTTTAAAATGCTCATCATTTAAGTTGAATTGATTCATCTGTCTGTGAGTGCAGGAATCTCTATTCCTTAGGCTTTAGCTTCTTTTTCTTTTATTTTGCTTTCCTTTCCTTTTTAAGGGAAAGTAGATAAAATGATATCAAGAAAGAGTTTCTTGAGACCTCTTGTTCAAATTAGTTAATGTGATATAAGACCCCCTCTGGGTGGACAACACAGGTCTCTCTTCAAGAAATAGCACCTAGGGCGCCTGGGTGGCTCATTGGGTTAAAGCCTCCGCCTTTGGCTCAGGTCATGATCCCAGGGTCATGGGATCAAGCCCCGCACCAGGCTCTCTGCTCAATGAGGAGCCTGCTATCCCCTCTCTCTCTGCCTGCCTCTCTGCCTACTTGTGATGTCTGTCTGTCAACTAAAATAATATAATCTTAAAAAAAAAAAAAGAAATAGCACCTAATTTCAGTCATTTTTGAGGGGTTGCAGATCCAGGGACAAAACATTCCAAGACCAGCTTATTTGTCCAACTGAAACCAGTTCAAATTACACATGAAGAAGGAATGTAATAATAAGAAGAATGATAATAGTAATAAGTAACAGTAGTATGCAGATAGCTTTCCTAATGCAGAGGCTATAGAACTTCTCTGGGATAGCAGCTCTGCCACTGTGTGAAGTTCATTTATTTTATGGAATCTGGTTTTGTTTTTTTGTTTTTTTTTTTCCCCAACGTACTGAAGACAAATAAGAAAGGTGGGGTGAACAAGAATACTGCCTGTCTTCCTCAAGCTGTGGTTTTAGAGTTGCAGGGGAGAATACAAGAACTGTTCAACTTTGTGACACTTTAGGACACCTAAATGTTCTTATGAAGACCCATTAGGCATTCATGACAATAGAGTCTACTTTGTATTGTGTTCCACTCAAAGAAAAAATTGTCACAGGATTTGTGGTATCAATGTGACAATATTTTCTCCAAATCCAAAGGACAAATGAGATCTCCCTTACAAATCGCTTTGATATCCCATTATCACTTATGAAACACAACTTCTTAAAAATCATGGCCTACAACCATGTCAGACTTCTTAGATTTTTTTGTAAGGTCAAATATTATCTAAAGTCATATATTACCTAAAACAGAACTATAGAAAATGAAGATAGAAACATAAATAGATTCTAGATGGAGCAGAACTACTTGAAAACACTGCGAGGGAACAAGGTAACCAAGCGATATGGTAGGCATGCAAAAGATGAAATCAAGAAAGGAGGCATACTTAAACTCTCTCGATTATTCTTTATTTCTATTTCTTATTCTCTATCACATACTTTTTGAGTGTAGCTCATTATAAAATTGTATCTCTATCTCAAGTTTTCATACAACACCTTATACAACAGAAAGTTCTGGCCTTTGCCCCTAGCTCCTGGGAGGTAAATCAAAGCCCTTGGACGGTCCTTGGCAAGGGTGGCTCTATACTTGGGTACCTTGTCTGATAGTCTATGCTAACACAGTTATTTATGTTGTAGACCTTGGGTCATGCAGTAGCAGCTTCATCCATGTGAATGAACAGCTATACCAATATGACCAACTAGCAATTAAATGCTTGCATTATTAAGCTCCAGTGACCTTCCCTGTTTGGCAATACTTCCTCTGTTACTGGGAACAGTAAGTGAGGAATCTGGCTACTGATTAAAAACCCATGTATGGGGGCACATAGGTGGCTCAGTGGGTTCAAACCTCTGCCTTCAGCTCAGGTCATGATCCCAGGGTCCTGGGATCGAGCCCCGCATCGGGCTCGCTGCTCAGCAGGAAGCCTGCTTCCCCACTCTCTCTCAGTCTGCCTCTCTGCCTACTTGTGCTCTCTGTCTGTCTAATAAACAAATAAAATCTTTAAAAAAAAAACACAAAAAAACCCATGTATGATTATTTTAGGTCTGACCATAGGCAATTGCAAAGGCATTACTTGGCAGGCCTTATGGAGCAGAGTTGCCCTCTTCACACCAAATTTGGTGCACAGCCAGTGCATGCCAGTCTCTGCAGGGATTTGCAATCAAGGGTTCAGGCCTCTCTGGCCTGTCATGCTCTTTTGCATATTTACGTTCTTAGCCCTGGCACCTTCATTCCTAGGTCTCCTTCTGAGGACTTCTACTAAGGTCCTTTTTAGGTGCTTCTGTTGAGGACCTCTTACTGGGGGAGGAGATGGGAACTTTAAGATACTTTTCCCCCTCTCATTCAGTACCTAGTACTTTACCACATCCAGTCCTTCTCTCTCTCTTCCTCCAATATCAGGATCCACAGAACTACTGGAACATTTTGTGCAGAGCTCCCTCAAAGGTGAGAGGAGCCCCATGTCTGGCTGATCTATCTGATCTTCAACCAGTAGCTATTCCACACGGGAAAATAGAACATGATGAGTCAATGCTTTCTCAAGCTTCAGATTGTTGATTAGATCGTAACAATAATTATGGCTTAACATTTTTTTTCAAAGATTTTATTTATTTATTTGACAGACAGAGATCACAAGTAGGCAGAGAGGCAGGCAGAGAGAGAGGGGGAAGCAGACTCCCTGCTGAACAGAGAGCCCGATGCGGGGCTCGATCCCATGACCCTGGGATCATGACCTGAGCCGAAGGCAGAGGACTTAACTCCCTGAGCCACTCAGGCGCCCCATGGCTTAACATTTTCAGTTTGACTCGTTGCTGTAATTGGCTAGTAGGATACTTGGCAACTCAGTTTTTTCTCTCTTCTACCTCAGTGGAACTCCTGTAGGTGACACCTCCCCACCATCCCCAACTTCATTGGTAGAGGACAACTGGAAGCCCTATCCTGGTACCTGTCCTATGAGCCTTTTCCTGTTGCTAATTTCAATATGTATTTGTTCATTGTAATAAATTGTCCCATTGAGTATAATTGCTCTACTGAGTTCTGTGTGTCCTATTGAATTACTGAATCTGAGGGTAGTCTTGGGAACCTCCAGATCATGCATTTAAAATTATATTAAGAAAACAATGTGTGAATACTGTTTTTAATACAGGTCTATATTTTCTAAACCCAAATATAAGAAATCAGAAAAAATCTCCAGAAATATATTAAAATTTTGCATAGTGTCATTAATAGGATATTACAATCAAAGGCTCAAACAGGGTAGATGTATTTAGCTATGGTGAACATGAGATATGAAAGTGAAATAGTAAAATTATAGCAGAATTATTGGCTTTACAAAATGGATTTTCCTTTTAAAAATGATTTCTGTAACTACCAATATTTCCTGTAACTTTAAAAGGCCAAAATGGGTATTTCATAGTTGGAAAGTCAAATAGTAGTCAACTAATTCAATGTCCAAATTTTTATATGAAAAAACCATGGCACAGAAGATTTGTAAGACATGGTTAAGATTGCAGATTAAGTTAATGGCCAAGAACACTTGAGTCTTCTGACTTCATACCAGGGTTCTTTAGATAGATTTTGTGTTCAAAAATTTAGAGTGAAATAAAAATTTAGCAAAATTAAATTTCCAAATTTTCTACCACATTTTACACATAATTTTGGGAGAAAGGAGATGGAGATTTACTTCCATAATTCTTGTAAAGTCATCAGTTGATGTGTGTAATGCTGAAATACACACAAAGCATTTGTTGTTATTGTTGTTTAGGGTTTTAAAAATAGCATACTTCACATACAAGACATGGGACAAAGGAATAAATTTTAATGACTAAATTCATATTCTTGCAAATTTGTTATTCAGACCGCAACCAATGATAAACTTTTTAGAAATAGGTACTGGATCAGTAGGACTCTGCTATCTTCCCATTTCTCCAGGTTGAGAAACATGGTTCTAAGTTCTATTCAGAAGTTAAAAGACAAGAATCATGCAAATCTGGAGAATAATCTATATCCCTATGAGGATTAAAAAAGCACAGACATAAAAGAATTAAGGAAAGACTATGAAAACTAATTTAACTTCATAGCCTAGTACTAACCAGCATGAGCAATTGGAAAGTACAAGAAAACATAGTAAAAATTAAGGAACGTGATTGGTGAAGGGATTATAGTATAGCAAGAAGGGCTAATTGTAGGGTCAGAATTTTCTTCTAGATCAAAATAGTTGCTAAATGTAAATCTTGTGAAAAGAACTTGTGGGAAGTAAGAATTCATGTCCCTTGGCATTCCTGATAAGAACAAGAAGAAAAAACCTAGGAAAGAAGCAAAAAAAAAGGAAAGTTAGGAAACAATAATGTATATGAGAGTTACTGGTTTTAATGAGTGTGGTAGTGGTGGGAGGTAATGAGAAGTGGTGTGATTCTAAATACATTTTTAAAATAGAGCCAATTTTATCAACAGAATTGTGTAATGGAGTAGATGTTGATGGATTGATCCCATGTTTTTGGCTTGAACAACTTCAAGAATGGATGTCATTAACTGGGTTGGGAAGACATGTAAGAGAAGCAGTGTTCAGAATTAAGAGTTCAGTTTCAAACATGTTAAGTTACAATAATTATTCAATATCCATGAGCAGATGAATAGTAGGGAGTTTTATATAAAATTGGAGAAGATGATAAAAGATGGGGATGGAAGTACAGTTGGGAGACTTCCATTTTTGTTTGGTCTTTAAAGCCATAAAACTAGAGGAGTCATCAAGGGAATTAGTAGAGATGAAAGGAAAAGAGTCCAATGGCTAGCTTCTGGGGCATTCTGAGATTAAGAAGTTTGGGATATGAGGAAGAACTAGTAAAAAATACTCAGAAAGAGGGACCACTGGAATAGAAGGAAAACCAAGAAGCAGTGAATTTCTGAAAGCTGAGTAGAGAATAAGTTTGGGGAAAAGGGAAGAAATCAACTCTATCACATGCTGCTGAGAGGTAAGTAAAGTGAGAACTGAGAACTGATCATTAGGTTTAGCATCATGGACATCACTGGCAAACTTGAAAAGTTAATGGTATGTTGAAAGCAAAGCCTGGTTGGATGGATTGAAGGAAGACTGGGAAGAGAGAAGTTGAGGACAGGAGTATAAAAAACACTTTAGTTTTGCTATAAGACAGAAAAAAAATCAAATGGATCTGGAGAAGGAATTGGGATTAAATGAAGTTTATTTTTTTCAAATATTAGAAATAACAGGACAGTTGTATGCTGAGAGGAAGAATCCAAGATTCAATAGAGAGGTGAGGTTCTATGATGCAAGTGAAATTCCAGAGAAATAAGGCTGTTTCTGCATGTGGGACAAACTTCAATAATCAATTCATGGTCAGTATTGTTTCAACCCACTTCACAACTGCCAGCAGTGGAATAGTTTAAGTAAATTTCAGGTACATGTAATTTTATCCATAAGTGTATCACTCCTATTAATCACTAAAATTTAATAATAATTCATTAATATTGAACATTCAGTTTATATTTAAATATCCTTGATTTTCTTTGAAGTATTTCCCGTTTGTTTACTGAATCAGAAACAAATGGGACACGTGGGTGGCTCTGTTGATTGAGCGACTGCCTCAGCTCAGGTCATGATACTGGAGTCCAGGGATGGAGTCCCACAACAGGCTCCCTGTTCATCTCATGTTCTCTCTTTCTCCCATTCTCTCTCTTTCTCTCAAATAAATAAATAAAATCTTTAAAAAACTGGAAAAAAAGAAACAAACAAAATTCACCCATTATAACAAGTCAATAGTCTTTCTTTTAGATATATATGTATGTGTATTTATATATATGTACAATACATATAATTTATCTCTACCTATGTATAGAGAGAGATTCCTAAACGTCTTTTAATCTACTCACTCTTTTCCCTTTCATTTTCTCCTTCCCTCTCTCCCTCTCCCTTTCTCTTCTGTCTTCAGAGGTTTTGTTATACGCTTTTATCTGGAGGCACAAAAATGTCCAGTAGCCTTCATTGTAATGATATTACAATCAGTTAGTGGATTCAGTTGTTGTCAACCTAAGCCAATTACTGTAAACCCTCTCTTCAGCTTTTCACTTGATGGTTTTAGCAGGTGTTGACAATTATTACCCAGATTCAATGTCTTATTAGAGATTACTAATTGATATCCTAATTAAATAATTTTTCTCTATTAGCTGAAATACTTTTATAAAGAGAAACTTCCTTTCATCAACTATTTGGTTACTCAAAGATAGTGATCATATGGTTGAGGCTGGATATTTACAAGATTCTTGTTCCCTACCAGGTTTCAGCATAGTTAGTACCCTAAGAAACCTCTAAAGATGAAATATGTGCTTATATTTTTACTATCATCATGAATTCATAGATCAAAGAATAAATTTTGTTATATTTCAATCCACTGTAGCTACTATGTATATAACAGTATAATCTGAATATCATAGTGTAATAGTATACAAAGGTATTCCTCATTCCTCTTTTACTGTGTCTGTACAGTACAGTTCTCCATTGTAGATATACCACAGCTTACTTATTGATAAAACTTTGGATTATTTCCAGTCTTTAGCTATTACATATTTAATAATCATTAATATCTTTAAAATTTAGATTATTCACTTAATTTAGTACAATTTCTCTCCCAAGAGAACATTTGTATCTTCACTTCAGTGCACATTGACTTAACCTGGATCTTTTTACAATTAGTGTTTTCATGATTACAGTTTTTATACAACACTTCAAAGATAATATAAATTATAAGACTAGTTACTTTGTTAAAAAAAAAAAAAAGAAGCTATGCCTAAGACAACCACTTGGAATATATCCAAAAGTTGATTCATTTGATAACAAAATATTTTGGATGATTAATGTGTTGAGGAATTCAACTGAAAATAAATCAACTCACTGCACTTAAAATGTGGTTTTAAAATAATTTATATCTTTGTGGAAATCAAAATAAGAAAAAAAGTTGATTGATAAGTTATTTGCAGTCAGAATAAAATATTATTATATCATTAGGAAGTCACCACTCTATGTTTTTGCATTTTTTAAAAACCATATTTTGTTTATAGTTGAAATCATAAACACACATACTTAGAAGAAAAAAACTAAAATTATGATTAGTTGCCTGTCCTTTTGAGATGCCAGCTGCCTGAATGTTAGATACAATTTCAAATGATGACTTTACTTTTAAAGTAATTTTCACATCCCTGGTTTGTCCATAGTTGTTTTTTTTCCCCTCTCAGTGTTGGAAAGAATCATTATTCCCTTCCCTTCCCTTCCTTTCCCTTTTCTTCTTTCTTTCTTTCTCTCTCTTTCTTTCTTTCTCCCTCTCTCTTTCTTTCTTTCTTCCACTACTTATTTTAATATATTAATATATTAAATATATTAAATTAAATATATATTAAATATATAAATATATTATATATAATATATAAATATATTAAATATATTAAAATTTTTAATATAAAAAAATTTCCCTTCCTAAATTTTATTCCTCTTAAACCTAAAACTAGAGTGCATTTGTTATAAAATCATGATATACAAATTTCATACCAAAAATGATGGCTTTTAGGTATCTTCTTCTGGTGTATTTGCTAAACAGAATGATATACAAATGAGATATCCAAGAGAAACACTATTTATGAAAATCTGTGTTCCTTGAATCATAAATCATTTTTAGATTTCTTTCTCTCTCTCTTCCTCCCTTCCTTCCTTCCTTCCTTTCCCTCTTATGACAGAAAAACAAATGTAAATTAACCTGGGCTGGGGAGATGAAATTGGATAAAGGAATTAATTGATCCACAAAGGAATGAATGAGATGTAGATCTAGTCTCAGGTATGGGTCAAACAATTCAGGACTGGGATTCCCTCCATCTGTTGGGTCAGCTTCCTCTATATTAATTCCATCCTTAAAAAGACTCATTCTCTGCTGGTCTCAGGAGGACTGCCAGCAGCTCATAGGACTGTGTCAGAGATCAAGAGTCTTTATTTGAAGGTTTCCAGAATATACCCTGAGATTAATTTCAATGAGATTCACTATGAACCAATGTCTGGAGTCAGGGGAATTCAATGTGCCGGTTTTCTTTGGCCTGAAACCCTCACTAGATACCATGTTGAAAGAATCAGGGAGCAGTGGATTCTAAAACAAAATTCCATCTTTTATTTGTAAAAGGACAAATGGATGGAGGAAAACAATAAAAAAAAAAAGTCTTAAGAGGTTCTAATAACTGCCAGTGTGTTGAAAAAAATTTTCCTAATAAGTCAACCCAATGTCTTAACAAGGTTTATTCTATGCTTAAATCTTCTTCATTGTTTAGAAGATGTCTTAGTTTTTGAAACCAACATTGAATACTGCATTTAGGGTATTAACTTATTTATGAGACAAATAAGGTTGAGAAAAAGTGAGAAAGTTAAACACTGCTTTATTTCTTTATGAGCTTCTGCTTTCCCTGGTTCTTTTTTTTCATTCCTTCCTCTTTACTTTTTTATATTCTCTATTTCTCTCCATTCCTTACTCCATATTTCCCTTTTCTTTTCCTTTCTTTTCTCATCACTTCTTTATCTTTCATTTTCCATTTTCTGATTTCTCCTTCTCTCCTTGTCTTTTTTCTTGGCTGTGCCTTCTTCTCATTCTGTATTTTATTTTATTATTATTTTTTAAGATTTTATTTATTATTTGACAGAGAGAGACACAGCGAGATAGAGAATACAAGCAGGGGGAGTGGGAGAAGGAGAAGCAAGCTTCCCAGAGAGCCTGATGCAGGGCTTGATCCCAGAACCCTGGTATCATAATCTGAGGCAAAGGCAGAGACTTAATGACTGAGCCACCCAGGCACCCCTTTTCTCATTCTTTAATCAGATTCAAGCTGAGATTTCATCTCTGAAATCTCCTTCCCATCTTTCTAAACAAAAGGGTAGAGACAGTGTGACTTAAATTAATTCTTAATGTAAAAAAAAAAAAAAAAAATGAGTGCTAGACAGACCAGACTACCCTGTGCTCTGGGCCCAGTTTTATCAAGATTCTTAACATCAGTTATCCTGGTCACTTCATTTTCTTCAAATATTTTTACACATTTTCTCTTCGCTGGCATATAGTGGCAATTATCTTACCAAGATTACCAAAACTAAATTTACCAAGATCACTTTACCAAGTAATTGGTATTACTTTGGAAACACTTGGAAATACTTTACCAAGATTACCAAACTAAATTCAGTTTATCAATTTAGTCTTACCTTAATATTAATTACCTTGTAGCACTTTGCAGTTTAATTTCTCCAACTTTAAACATTTTCTTTATTAATTTTCAGGACACAATACCTCACTCTATCCTAGATAGATTTCTCCATTTTTATGAAACCACAATGCAATAACTCTCGGTGACATTCAGTTGCCGTATACATGCTCATATGTATTGTCAATTTTCTTTTTGTGTCTGTAGGTTCTTTTATCTATTTCCTTCAGGAGAAGAAACCAGTATAAATATCTACATCTCCAGCAGTTGGCAGAGTATTTTACATAAGATTTTCTGTAAATAAGTTTCTGACTGATTAATCTCCTTCTACCATCAAGTTTTATAAATGATTCATTCAAAAGCAAGTGATATATATGCAAGAAGAAAACTAAAATTATAGCATATGAGTTTCTCTTTAGCAAAAAAGAACAAAATATTATATTTTTGCAGTAAATCTTTGTATAGAAATGAATTGGGATTCAAAACCTGATAACTATATTTCATTAATTTCTATTCAACATGCATTTACTGAGCAACCACTTTGTGACCTTTGAGTCACACTCTGCAATTTTGAGTCTTGTTTAGCCATGGCTGAAAGAACACTGTTTATAATGAAGCAACTTGGCTTTGAATTCTTGATCTATCAATTTTTCATTATGACCTTTGAAAAGTTGCTTGACATATTTTGCTCTTTTCTGGTTTGTAAAATGGAGTTATTAATATGTATCTCAGGAGATTTTCTGAGAATTAACTGTGATAGAGCACATGCAAGAAGTATAATGCTTTTGAAGAGCTTTCTGATATAGATATACCTGTTGCTAAGCTAACCAAGCTTCTCCAGCATCTTGTCCACTATGTCCCTCCCACACTCTTGCTGGCATTCTTTCTCTCAAAGAAATAAAGGACATCCTAAAAAATAATAAATCCACTCAATGAATAATTATATTGAACATGTTTTCAAGTGATTATTAGTAGTTTATATATCTTCTTTGGGGCAACATCTATGCAAATATTTTCCCTTTTACCACTTTTCCTCTTTTTTGTTGTTCTTATAAGATTTCTTTGTATCTTCTGGATAGAAGACTTTCAGAAGATTTTTTGTTTGTTTTTTGTTTACAGAGAGAGAGCGAGCAGGAAAGCAGGTTGGAGAGAAGGGCAGAGGAAGAGGAAGCGAGAGAAACCTAAGCAGGTTCCATGCCCAGTATGGAGACCAGCTCAGGGCCTGATCTCACCATCCTGAGGTAATGCCGTGAGCTGAAATCAAGAGTCAGATGCTTAACCAACTGAGCCACCCAGAATCCCCTGGACAGAAGATTTTTATCAGATCTATATTTTACAAATTTGTTCTTCTCTCAGTTTGTAACACTCTCCTTTTAGATGGTGTCAAGGATGATGTTGGGATAATAAATGTTCTTAATTTTTATGAAATCCAATATATCACTATTTTCCCTTTGAGGATTATGCTTTTGCCATAACATCTATGAAATCTTTGCTTAGCCCAAAGTCACAAAAATGGTTTCATGTGTTTTCTTTTAGAAGTTTTATTTCGGTCTCATGTTTAGTTTAATAAACTAAATAAAATTTCTTTGTATATTAAATATTTAAATTATAAAATTTCTGAAATATTCCTGCAATACTTTAAAAAAGAAATATGTTTATTCAGAGGAAGAATCAATTTTATTAAAAATGCTAACAGAAAGTTCATCAGTATTTTTCTAATGAACTTGACGAGCAAATGCTCAAATTTTTTTTTAAGATTTTATGTATTTGACAGACAGAGATCACAAGTAGGCAGAGAGGCAGGCAGAGAGAGGGGAAGGGAAACAGGTTCCCCGCTGAGCAGAGAGCCCGATGTGGGGCTTGATCCCAGGACCCTGGGATCATGACCTGAGCCGAAGGCAGAGGCTTTAACCCACTGAGCCACCCAGGCGCCCCAATGCTCAAATTTATTAGGAAGAACAACTATCTAAAAAGTACACTTCAGGGGCACTTGGGTGGCTCAGTGGTTAAAGCCTCTTCCTTTGGCTCAGGACATGATCCCAGGGTCCTTGGATCGAGCCCCACGTCAGGCTCTCTGCTCAGCAGAGAACCTGTTTCCCTTCCCCTCTCTCTGCCTGCCTCTCTGCCTACTTGTGCTGTCTATCAAATAAATAAATAAATAATCTTTTGAAAAAATTAAAAAAAAATACATGTCAAGTGTGAGAGACTTGGCTTCCAAAATATCAAACTTTATTTTCACAACATAATAATTAAAATAATATAGTACTGGCCAGTAATAGAAAATAAACCAGTGAAATAAAATAGAAAATCCAGAACCAGACCTCATGCATATGGAAACAGCATCTGATGGAAATTGTATTGCAGATCAACGAAAGAGTGAGAGACTCTCCAATAAATGATGTAAAACAACTGGTTATCCATATGTGGAAGATGAAATTGGATACTTACTTCTTATCATATATAAAGTGACTCAAGAGAATTAAATAGTTTATGAAAGAGGCGGTATTTTAATCATTTTGGAATAAAATAGAGAATATCATAATATTCTCAAGATAAACACAATTTTAAAAAAGTCAATGTCTAAAACATAAAAATGATATTTAATTAAGCAATTTTTGTCATTCAAAAGAAATCATGAGGAATGTGAAAATGTCATCTACAAAGTCTTGAGAATATATTTATACAATTACCGAACAATTAGTATTGAGAATATATAAAAAAATATTACATGGCAGTTATAAAATGAGGAGTAAAATACAATGAGAAAATGGGCAAAGAGTAGTAGAGATCCTAGAAAAATAAACACAAAGTAAATCAGTATGCGAGATATTCAACAACTTTAGGAATTTAAAAAAATTCAAATGAGGACCACAGTGAAGAGTTTTTAGCACTCAGTTGATAAAACCCCCCAATTTTAATAGCATTATGTATTATGAGGGCATAGAACTGTATAAACTTTTATACATTAATGGCTGG